>NW_026946154.1:0-18529 GCF_034702125.1 Engraulis encrasicolus | reverse complement strand
TTCTTTTTGGTCTACAGTTCGAGTGCCCATCGCTTGGTGCAGTGGTGGCATGGTTAGTGTGCTGATCGAACACCACCTGCACAATGACTGTATGGCCTTGCCACGCAGGTTTTATGTGAAAAAACAAAAAAAAACAAAAAAAAAACAAAAGAAGGCTCTTCTCTTTTATAGCTGCTCTCCTTATTGTGTTGCGGCAGATCGAGTACAAGTAGATTTGGTATAACCCCTCTCCCTGGTCTTTCGTGGAGGTACAATTAAATGTACTTATATTGCCCAGCTACAACTCTGAAGGTTGTTTTTTTTATGAACAGTCTCTAAAAAAAAATCACATTCCTCCCTTGCCATCACAGAAACCTCGATTTTTGCTTTCTTGGAGCCACATTTCTGCTTTTCCTCTGCCAAAACTGTCTTCATAATAAGGTCCTCCATCCCTGAAAGACAAAAAAAAAAAAAAAAAAGGGGGGGTGGGGGAAAAAAAAATATGCAATGGGATACAGCTTATTTTAAATGAATATGGCCTATACAGAAAGTGATGACTATTTCAATAATATTAACTAATAGTAGGCCGAATTAGTATCCTGACTAACAGTAAATTTATTTAGATCGAATATGATTGACAATTAGCAACATAACAGACTATGTAGACATGGCACTTCGTACTCAAGTTTCATAACACCCAACACTTTCCCGGGCATCATTTTAGTTGATTTGGAACTTCTCACCGGCGAGGACCCTACCAAATGGCGCCAGAGACTCTTATCAAAACTCAGCCAAACTGATGCGGCGTGACGCTACGACAAGTCTTCTCTTCATCCTGCCGTTAGCCAAAGGCCTACCACCCACGTCGAAACAGTCTTCAGTATTCAATATTAGGTCCTTGCCAAAAGAATCATTACTTGCAATTATTTCCTTTTTTAGATTTTGCAAGTGTGGCACTGTGTATGGCTAAACCAAAGTAAACTTCACGAACTAATAGCAGCGCGCTAGTCCACGTCACACCCCTTTTTTGTTTAGGCTACTACATCCAGCAACGCATCACTTGGGACGTTTAAACCGAAAGGACCATAACTCCAGACCGTAGGGTAAATGGTTAGTAGCCTAGACTAGTCTCTATAGCCTAGGCTAGGCTTACATTTGGATCATTTTGCAAACATATTACACCGTCAACGTTACTCCTAATGGTTTTGATACATTTGCCTGCTATTTAGATTAATTACGCACATCAACACCCTAAACTGGAAGATCAGTAGCCTAGTCCTAGCGAATAGAAAATGTCCTCCTGATCCCAATATCTGTTTAAGACTCCCAACTATTATAGAAGTTCAATACACAATAGCCATACAAATAAACTAATAGACCTACCACCACACGATAGCACTCAAGTGTAAGCTGATGAATAATTCATAAACTCTAGCCTATTCATAAACTCTGTACGCTAAACACACCTGTATTGTCGCTGTCCACATCGCTCGCCTCTAAAATGCGCAACAAACTTGCTCTTGAACCTCCCCACTTGTTCTAAAAAGCGAAAGTTTTGAACAAGGTCTTTTCACACGAGCGAGACAAAAATATTTATGGTTTGATTCGAATGCATGTGCTTTTGTAGACTGTTCTGTTGTGGCCGGCCGCAACAAAATCTAGGTCAGTGGGTCAGATGTCCGACTCGACTTCATGAAGTAGGCGGGCTCTTCTCTTGCTGCGGACTTCTGATTGGTTGAACAAAGCGTTGATCCTGGATCAACGTTTGGGTGTTGATCAGGACGATTTATTTCTAGGCGATATCAGGTCCTGCGTTGACGATCGTCCTTGAAATTGAAATTCCCCGCACGGTTTACAGTGTCTCAATTGTTATGACGACTGTGTAGCATGGAAATTTACTCAATGGCAAGAGGGAACACAAGTCATTGGGAATTGTAACATTTATTACTGCATAATAAAAAAAAAAAACGTTTTTAATTGTGAAAATGGCGTGTTTTGTTTATAGCCTGATGGTAGCCTCGTCATCCACTGGTGTTGGAGTCTACAAAACAATAACGTGTTTAACATACCACACGAACAGGATGACCGCTGGAGAAAAAATATGGACAAAACATTTAAGTATTTAAGATTCAATAAATAACTATTACCATCCAGAAAACAACAGTGAAGTAAAGGAGTAACGTGAACCGACGACCTAACTTCTGGAGATGTAAAGAATGCTCGCTGGGAGGAGGAAACCGCGACTTTTACCCCTATAGCGAATGGGTCGGCACGGACCCACTGTACAAAACACATTCACAAGACCTGTTGTATTAGGTATACTCTTTTTATTTTTTTAAGGATATAACATGAATGTAGATTAGGATATAGATTACGTGATTTGACTTGCGGAAGAGCGATCTTATTTGATAAACGGCTGAGAGTAAGTAATTACTCTTCGCGCATCTGCTAGCAGCTGATTGTTCATACCATGCACATGCTGATTGGTGTTTAGGGTGGCCATCGGTCTGTTTTTACGACCTGTTTGCGACGGTCGCGTAAAGTGTTCCCGCTCTCTTTGACTTTCCTCTCCTACTTGCCTTATGGCTTACTGGCCTCGAGATCGAGGGCACGTCATTCAAAGAAACACAAACTAGGACTAACAGTTGCGCCATCCCCGGTGTTTCGCGATATCTGCGGGCCGCCATGTTAGGCTCCAGTTTACTCCAGAACTTTGAACAAAAAAATTGACGTATATTGCTTTAGCCTAGATGTTCGGTGGAAATCTTCACGATCGATTTGTGTTATTTTGCGGTCCATAGTCTACGTGTGAAATAACTTGCTTTGACTGAGTGTATGAAAGTGGAAATAAGGTTGCTATATAGTTAATTGTCTCCATGCTGTTTGTTTCCGCACCATTTTTTTTTTTGTTTTTCCGCTGCACTGGCTAACGCAGGTTGGGCCAAGTGAGAGTTTGTTCCGCCTGAATAGCATTTACAACGAGGGGCCTCTCACAACTTTTGCAAACAAGGGCAAAAATCAGAGGTATTTATTTTCTGCATGTCGTGCGCTATTGTCTGGTATTTTGAGCTCGTGTTGTTGCTATGGTTATCCAAGCGGTCCAGTGACTGTGCAATGAAAAAAAAGTTGACGAGAAGCTGTAGCGTCGCCTCTCGTTTTAAAAACAACGGCTGATTAAAAACACATGGCCTGGACTCAAACTGTGAGTAAAGTAAAAATCAAATAACCGTTGTTGGCTTATTATAGGGCTGGCCCACCTGCATGGGCATGATCTAACTACCAAAATACATGCAAAACATAGGCCTATGTTATGAAATAGCCTAATAAGGCTAGATAACGGAAGGATTTGTCTGTCGTAACCTGCCGTCTGCTCCGATACAACATTAAACGTTAGTGGTAGCCTACTGATGACATCCTTTATTGGAGTGAGATAATGACATGCGAAATCCTTCCCAAGTTTTACAAGTAAAACTGGTTGTTGGCAGTCTGCGTTTGTCTGAGGTGAAGATGGCAGGCGCTGCTCCACCCTGATTTCTGCCTACAGTTTAGAATGCAGACTTCACTGTTTTCTCCACGGAGGCGGTGAGGCGGCAACTCGAAGCAATGGGTACGGCGCGAGGACGCAAGGTTAGAAAGTTAAGGGGCGGGGTTGTCCGGCCGAAGTCTGGACAGCTGGTTCACCCTAATTGGTGTTTGGTGCAGTTCCGTGACCATCGGAGCATTCTATTGGCTGGTCCGATATAGTAGGCTTTCGCTTTTGCCTGTATCGCTTTACTCGGATAAAATTATGATTTTTTAAAAAGTGTGTAAGAACCGTGAGTGGCAACAAGCTTTATTCTGCTTCATTTAGATTCAGATTCAGATTCAGATTCAGATTACTTTATTAGTCCCATGAAGGGGCAATTCAGTTTGCGGTCCCCAGTCTCCATCAGTCAATGAATAGATAGTATAAATAAAAAGAGTAGAAAATGAAATACAAAACCTAAAGGAAACAAAAAACAATAAATAAATAAGAATACAAAAGACATACACATTTCAACACATACATTCAAACACCCTGTCCTGTCAGTGATGAGCAGCCATGTTCAGTAGTGAACTCTATACCTACAACCTTGTTTAATGGTCTAATGGTTGTAGGGATGAAAGATCCAGAGTAACGCTTTGTTTTTGTTCTGACAGAATAATAGCGCCTCCCAGAGGGCATTAATGACAATTCACCACTTTAAACATGGTCAGGTTGACTAGTGATACTTTTAGCCTTTTGGACTGCCTGTTTGTTAAACAGAGCACTCAGACTATTTAGCTGTGTTCCAATAATCTTTGATGACGTGTTAACAATGTTGCTGAGACAGTTCTTGTCTTTGACTGATAGGCTATTGAACCAACATAAAAAGAGAAAGTTAAAATACTTTCAATAAAAGACTGATAAAAGTTACGTAGAATGGTTTTAGAGACACTGAAGGAGTTTAGCTTCCTCAGCAAATGATTTAAATCAACAATGCACTGGGGAAAGTTGCCGGTTATCCCTCGCCAGTTTTAACAACGTTGATCGCTTATGCGCCCTCGGCCCTCCACCTACTAGGAGCTACCAGGGTTGAGTTGGAGCATAAATTACCGTGGCAACTCAGCAGAGTTTCAGGTTAGCAAGACTGATGGAACAGATCTGTGTCTAAAAATATCCGACTTGAACTCTGATTTGGGGTTAACACTGTTGATGGGGGAGCGTACCTATGATCCCCAATCTTTGTATGGGAGTGGGAAACTTAGGACCCTTTTCCGGCAGCAATCTACTTTGAAGCAGCGGGGAACATAAAACCCTTTTTTGAAAAAAGGGTCCTAAGTTCCCCGCATTGTATGTTTCCGAGTTTTCAAATTGTGCCCTTCCCAAACCTAACCTGTTGTAATGCAATATTTCTGAGTTTTCAATTGTGTCCTGACCAAAACCTTAAACCTAACCTAACCTGCCACAGTTGCAACAGCAACCAGCACTTTGCCATGTGGCAGCAATGGGGAACATAGAACCGTTTTTTGAAAAAAGGGTCTTATGATCCCCAGTAGAGGAGAACATAGCCATGACCCCGTTGAGGGAATGGTCCCCTGGTCGGACTAATGGGCTGTCATACCAATGGGAGGTAACCTAAAGCTGGGCTTACACTGTGCGACTTTTGCCCCGATTTGGCACTCAGACGACTTTTTCAGAGTCGGGCCGATTTCTTGCTCAATCGCAGGTCAATCGTGAGTCTCGCATCGTGCAGTGTACATGGAGTAACGACCAGGGCTGTAGTGGAGGGTAAACACACGTAAACGCCGTTTACTCACCTCTGGAATTTAGGAAATAGCGTTTACCCACCTCTAAATAGTGTTAAAGGGTAACGTTTAGGTTTAAATTTTATAACTAAATATATACTGGATGTTGTCAGGAGAGGTGTTTTGAAACATATATGTGAAATTCACAGTCTATAACAAAGCCAAACTGCAATATTTTTATGAAAATGTATCATTTTACAGCTACTTCTGAAGTATTGGGCTCCTCACTGGCAGAGCCTTTATGACGTAGATAAGGGAGTCCAAACTAAAGTTCTGGCTCAGCTCTCGCTTGTGGATGTAGGCTTACCAACCATTTTGGTTCTAGTAGAGAGGCTGGGAAAAGTGGACAGTTATATTGTATGTGGGCTATTGGAAATGGTCTATTACTGTGTTTGTGCATTGTGTATTAAAAAAGACAGATCAGCGGGTCTATCGGTTTATCTAGAATATGAAACTGTTCTGGGTATCCGCGCTGTCTGTGGCCATGCGTAATTTGCGATTATAAACAGGGGGGCGATATCTAGGCCTATCTCTCCTTTGCTTTCACATGAGAGATGCATTTCATAGGCAAATCTAAAATAGTCTCAAAGTAGACCATTACATAGGCTACTTAGAAATAGCGACTACTTTAATATTTTTTCCCAAAAACGGCATTTGCCGTGGAGTAACGACATGTCTGCCGCCTATGCGCCCTCTGTCCATGGTGCTGAAACCGCGGCACTACTCCTATGTGAAGCGCGTTACAGTTTCACGAGGGGGTTGGCTTACAGGCTACAAAAAGACCAAACTATATAATAGGCTATGGTTGAAGGCCCTACCCTTTGCCGACAATGATGAGAAATAATATGGTCACTCACTGTGAGTGGCATTGCGTCAAACGTTTCCTACTCGGTGCAAAACAATAACTCATAGCACCCGAGAAAAATGCCATGTTGTAAAAATGGCATATAGTCTATTTTCAATTTCAGTTCACTGCTCAGTAGGCCTATTACATGAAACTTCAATAAAGCTCATCCACATGCACGTCACAAAACAATAAACCAGGCGGCGGGACTTTCGATTATATTCCCTCCAAAAATGTCCGCATGTCACAAAAAACAGTTATTTGCATTGTCCGTAATTATACCAAACTAAAAAAGTATTCCCGTAGGCTAGAAGAAATCAAGTCTTCAACTGCTATAATCCTCGTTACAAAACTGAAACAAAAATGCCAGCACAAATATTACCTATATAGCCTACCTATTTTTGCATTGCGAGCTGTCCACGTGTGTGGTGCTAGGGGCGAAATGTGCACTGGCAGCACTCTCGTTGAGTTTGGGAGATGTCTTTAGTGGGAGTAGGCCTGTTTGAATGTGTAAAACACGTTGGACATGCCAATCCATGAGGATACGGAAAATCTAGCACACCACACGCGGAGAAAGCGTTCCTTTGATAGAGAGGATACCTGCGTCTTTGTAAAGTGCTGCGCGCACGTTTGAGTGTCGGTTTTACAAATTACGGGGATAAACATGCCAGGTCCAAATTACTAACAGGAAAAGAGGGACGATGACAAAGGGGATGAATCGCCAGGAAGAAAGAGATGATCTTTCTCGCAGAGCAATGTTGTCTGCAAGAGCGAGTCTCGCCTGGTTTTGTGTATGGTTACGACACGCAATCCACCGCTGGACCAGCTGGCTATCAGCAATCGCCGCTAGAATCAAACCAATCTTGGTCATCTCTCGTGAGTGTAGGGTACTGCATATAGGTTAATTAAAACATTGCTACGAAACAAATCGATGACATAGGCCTGCGGTAGCCTAATAACGGTCTGGCACACCCTCATGGCGCTTCTGCAGCGCATTGACATGGAGGAAACCTACAAAAAATATTATTTTAAATAATAAAATGGTTCAGACGGTATCTGGTGGATACTGCCACTGTTTAAGGCCATTTAACTTGTTGAAATTTAGCCTATAGGTCTGGAAAGGTGTTACAATATTATAATCTGGCCTATTCTCTGCGGTGCTTAGTATGTCTGTAGAACGCGGCGACTCCCTCTATCTACGTCGGATTCTAAATGTTTGTTTAAAAGAAGCCGCCGTTATTTTTGACAAAGTTTTCTGAAAATGTTGTCTATGCGATAATTCGGTATTTTGACATATATCACATCTAAATGTATGTGTTGAGGTTCTTGAAATGAGATTTAGTGGTGTTTAACCTGCAAGTTACACTTTAACCCACCTCTAAATAGCGTTTATGCAGCTCTTAATGCCAATTACGCACGTCAAAGTTCCCTGTGCCTTGTGATCTGCCGTTGGAATAATCCAAAATAAATTTGGTGTCATTTTAAAAAATATTGTTGAACATAGGCCTACTTAACGCTTTAGGAATCATTTTCATCTGCTCTGTATTCGGGTATGTGACCTTCCAATCAGTGCCTTTCGGCTGCGGTGGCGACACCAATCAGGATCCAGGGAATTCCTATTATTATTAATATGTAAACACATAGGCCTACACGTTGTGTAGTTGCCTGCCTGCATAGTTAACCATAGTTAATCATCATGGATAGGGTGACCAGACGTCCTCTTTTTCCTTTTGAGACCTAAAAAAATATGCGGGGGGAATTTCAGAAATGTCCGGGATTTTGTTGGACTGCCTGAAATATAGACCTAATTAATCTGCATTATAATGTTCATTCCGTTCCATTTGACTCCACTGCAGGTTTCTCTCTACCGTTCGCAAATTAGTCACGCCCTTCTCATCAAATCTAGCCACTAGATTTCTCATCAAATCTAGCCAAATCAAGCCACAAAGAAGTAGGGGACAAGACAGTGCGCCCCATGTTTACAAGCGAAAGCGCATCTGTCCGCCGGTTCGACGGACGGCAATGCCGATAGAAACGCAAATGCACGTTCGCGCGGTGGAGTTGGAAAACAAAAAAATCCCGCGTGTGAAGCCAGGTATGAAAGTAACCTAACACAGGAGTAAGCCTTGTAACACCACCAAATCCATCATTTAGGGAGGTACACGTTTTGTTACACCTTGTCACAAGATTCTTTCATGATCTGACATTTCCAAGTTATTTGCAAAAGCAAGTTCTCAGAGCTAGAAGGACTCATTCCTGAGTTAAGAAATTAAGCATCTTCTTCATCAGCTTCTTCTTCTGTCTATTGCCTTTGCAGTTATTGATAACGCTGTATGGGTTAGCTTATTAATGGTAGGTAAAACTCCAGTTCAACTTTGTTCATCGTCTGAGGTCTGCTCCACGACGCCCCTTTGGGTTTGTGTGGCCATGGGTGATCTCGCCTGAGGCTAGAACTACTTGTGAATCCCGCTGGTGCTCCCACCACTGCGGCTATTTCTGTTTTATGTGGATGGTTCCGTCACGCCTTCTGTTCTGAACACTCCTCCGGGATCTTCAGACCTTTGCGCGTGGCCTCCCTGAGTTGTTTTCTGGCCATGGGTGTTTTCCGCCCTGTAGGCTGCTCCACTACCGTCGACGCATGCGCTACTGCGCCTGCTATGGTGTGTTGACGGGGTCCGGACATCCTGCCGTTCTTCTGTGCGCATGGGTTACACAGTGGCACTACATGCTTGCACAATTTGCGCCCTTGCGTGGCTGTACGGCGTGAGTGTTCCCGCTCGTCCGCTGTTCCCTACCTCTCTCCGTTGTCTTACGGCTGTTGTCCACCGTCCTTATATGTCATTCTGGCTGTGGGCGTTTCTGCCTGTAGGCTACTTGATGCCGTCGCCACTTGTGCAGCTACGGCAGCTACGGTACGTTGTGGTGGTCCTGTGCATGAGTGATCTCGCTCTGGCTACTGTTATCTCTGTCCTACGACTGTTTAGTGTCGTCCTCCTGGGTGTTTGGCCGCTGGTGGTTTCGCCTGTGGGCCTCTTGATGATGCCACCGGCGCTTACGCCTTGCCGGCTGCTGCGGGCTGATGTGTGGGCCTTGGTACCTTTGTGATGGTCATGGCTGCTGCCGCTGTTGGAGTGACTTCGCTCCAGATCATGCTGTGTAGCTCGCTACTCTTTACCATGTTGGCCGTGGGCGGTCCCGCCTGTCGGCTCCTTGAGTGTGCCGTTGGTGTCTACGCCTCTACGGCTGCTGCTGCTGTGTGAGAGTGGTTCCGCTCCATGCCCTGTTTTCTGCTCGTCTGCATTATCATTGGACTGTTATGCGTCATCCTCTGGGGCCCGTTTGGCCGTGTGCGGCTTCACCGTGGGCTGATTGTGGTTGCCGTTGGTGCCCTCGCCACTTCGGCTGCGGCTGCTATATGCGAGTGATTCCGCTCTGCCTCCTATTGTCCGCTTTTGCCCACTGCCCTATGGCTGGCACATCGTCCTTCGGACCTTGCAGGGCCTTTGGCTGTTTCGCCCCTTGGCCCTCTGGAGGTCCACTGTGGCTGATGCCACTGTTTGGGAGCGTTCCTGCCCCGAAGCAGTTGTCTGCTTTCTTTGTCTTCAGCCTGCTGCTTGTTGTCCTCCGTAGGCCATTGGTGACTTCGCCATGGCCTCGCTGGGGGGTGCCCTTGGTGCCTACACCACTGCGGCTACGGCATGTATGTGGGAGTGGTCCCGCTCCATATTCTGTTGCCTTACATGTTTCCCTGTTTCATGGGATCGCTTTCCCCAGGGGTGATGATGGTGCCTCTACAGCTTCTGTTGCTGTACGTGGGCGGCCCTGCTGCATGTTTTGCCTTTTTCTGACGACTGTTCCTCGTCGTCTCGCTAAGCTCGCCTCGTGGGTGATCTCTCCTCGCTGTTTCCAAGCGCCGGTGGGTGACTGCGCCCCTACGGCTGCTACTACGGTGTATGGATGGTTAGGCCCCATGTTTTGCTATCGGCTGCAGGGGCATGAGGGTTCGCTTATCGCGGGCGAGTGCGCCCTGTGTCGTCTCGTGCCTTCTCTGGGCCTGGCTTGTTGCCATTCCCACCTGGCCTGTTGCACATTTCTATTGCGGTGGCTGCACCTGCTGCTTGGCAGCACGTGCCACCCTGCCCTCTCTCCTGGTGTGTCTACCCAGGGGATTGCGTACTCTCTGCCAGGGCTTCGGAGAGCCTGACTGTCTTCGTCGGGCGGACGGCCCTCTCCCTCTGTGCCGACGCCCCCCTACAGGGCTCTGTGTGTGTTGTGGCTGACCGTATACGTATGTGGCTGACCGTATGCGCTTTGCGCTCAGGTTTGGCGATCAGACTTTGGCCGGCATACTGGAGGCCTCCACCTATGGCCTTGACTCCTTCCCGGGTATTGGCCCGGTTCTGGACGCTCTACTTGCCTCACCAGTTCAGGTGTTGAGCCTGGGGGCACGCTGCCCCGGCTGTCTCACTCTCCTGATCTCAACATCATTGAGCCATTCAGGCGAAACCTCAAATGTGAGGTTCCAGCAAGACACCCAAAAATATTATAGGAAACAACCATTCTGCCAGGAAGAATGTGCTGTTCTGTCATCTGAGAACATTAAGAGCCTTATCCACAACTACCACAAACAATTTAGAGCGGTCCCTGATGTTAAACAGGGCCATATTCAGCATTACAAACTAGGGTATGTAAACTTTTGAACAGGGTCATTTGGGTAGTTTGGGTTGTGATCATGCTTTTGAAAGAGTAAACACAGAATATTGCTAATAAATATCTTAAGCTAGTCACTAGCAATGAGTGAAAAAAAAAGGTTTTGTGTAATCCTTCATATTTTGTGAGAAATCGCGAAGAAAGCGTTTATTCTGCTGGGGTATGTAAACATATGAGCACAACTGTACCTCAATTCAAGTCTGATGAAGAGCGAAAGCTCGAAAGCGCTCACTTGAGAAAAATAAAAAAAAGCAACACGGGAGCAGTGTGCGGACATTCTTCTTATTTCTACAATACTTTGGCCTTTTGTCATGCACCTGCGTCTTGGATGTGCGCACCACTAACCTACTGACTGACCTCCTGTCAGGATATCATTACATTGGCAACAACAGGACGATGGCTCATGCCAAAGCAGTGTTCACTTGCCATGGCAGTCCGACACATGACTGGCTCAGCTCAACTCATTGGGATGTTGAATGGTCTTGGCCACTGCTCTCGATGTCCAATTCCCTGGTCCTGGAACATGACACTGCACTGGCTAATATGCAAATAGAGAGAGGAGAAATATACATACCCGAGTCCATCTGTCCTGAAGTGCCGGTGACCTTGGTCTGGGACAACAATGACTTCGGGAAGGAGACCCTTTCGAGAATAGGGACAACACACAAAACCAATGGCATAGTCATCCAACAAGTCATGAATAATAATCCAGCCCCTGTACCAAGCACATCCAGAGCAAGAACTAGAGAGCGATCAGTAAATTGAGCGATCAGGATATTGAGGATCCGGCGGCGGCGCACGTAGGTTGCAGCAGCCCCTTGCTTTCCCAACTTTCAGTGTTTATTTGTGTTAAAATGTGTCTTTCGAAATGTCTCTCGTCGGAAAATATGTCGGAACGCACGTACAGTCGGCAACAGCTGTTGCAGATAAGAATGGACAACTTAAGCAATGTATTGGATGTACCAATGAAGACTCTGGAAAAACTAGGAATTCTGCGGCGGCATAGGACTACATCGGACCCGTCTGCCTCACTATGCCGACACCGAAAGCGATGCTCCAGAATTAGGAAAAGGGGCAAACGAGGAGGTGGCGTCGAGACACGGCTTGCAGCCAACCCAACTCGTCCAGCAATACCATCAATTCTCTTGGCAAACGTCAGATCTCTGGACAATAAGATGGATGACATACGGCTACTAAGATCAGCGAACAAAACCGTGAGGAACTGCTGCGTTACGGTGTTCACCGAATCATGGCGCTGAACGACGGCATACCCGATTCGGCTTTACAACTGGAACAACTAACGTGCCACCGAGCGGACAGAGCCCTTGCAGAGAAAAAACGAGGGGGAGGAATATGTGTCTACACACATGATGCTTGGTGCAATAATGCTACGGTAGTACAGAGGCACTGCTCTCCACGAGTGGAGTTCATGATCATCAAGTGCCGACCCTTCTATTTACCCAGAGAAATATCCGCTATCCTATTAGTCGCCGTCTACCTCGCACCCAGCAACAACAATAGCGTCAAAAGCGAGGCACTGAACGAGCTGCATCGGGGCATCAGTGAACAACAAGATGCACACCTAGATGCCTTCACAGTGGTCCTGGGAGATTTCAACCACGGAAATCTCAAAACAGTACTTCCAAAATTTCATCAACATGTCAACTTCCCAACAAGAGAACAAAACACCCTGGACCTCGTTTACACAAATCAGAAGAGAGCATACAAGGCAAAGCCCATCCCCCACATTGGATCATCAGACCACACAACGATTCTGCTACTGCCAGCTTACAGACAAAAGGCAAAACTCACCAAACCAGTTCAGAAGGAGGTGAGAAAATGGCCTGAGGGAGCCATCTCACGACTACAGGACTGCTTTGAAACCACAGACTGGGACATTTTCAAAACAGCTGCCACCCACAGCAATCACATTGACATTGAGGAGTACACAGACACCGTGACCTCCTACATCACAAAATGCATCGATGATGTTACAGAAATAAAAC
This sequence comes from Engraulis encrasicolus, assembly GCF_034702125.1. Taxonomy (NCBI): domain Eukaryota; kingdom Metazoa; phylum Chordata; class Actinopteri; order Clupeiformes; family Engraulidae; genus Engraulis; species Engraulis encrasicolus. The sequence continues at coordinate 5,683 of NW_026946154.1, read as the reverse complement.
ACATCACCACCAGGGCCAACCAGAAGCCATGGTTCACAGGAGACGTTCACCGACTGCTGAGGGCCAGAGACAAAGCCTTCAGAGCAGGAGACGTAGCTGGCCTAAAGACAGCAAGGGCAAACCTGTCCCATGGCATTAGGAAAGCAAAAAAGGAATACTCAGACAAAATAACAACACACTTCAAAGACAGCAGAGATGCACAGAGCCTGTGGCAGGGCATACAGGCCATCACGGACTATAAGCCTGCACCACGAAGCTGTGACAACAACACCTCTCTGTTAAACGACCTGAACAGTTTCTTTGCCCGCTTTGAAGCACAAAATGACACTCACCCACAGAAAACTCCCCCTCCCCCCCATGATCAACCCCTTTACCTGTCCTCTGCCAGTGTTAAGAGGACACTGGCCACCATCAACCCACGCAATCAGCTGGCCCAGACAACATACCAGGCCGAGTGTTGAAGGATTGTGCAGAAGAGCTGAAGGATGTCTTCACAGACATCTTTAACATCTCTCTGGAGCAAGCAGTCATCCCATCACTTTTCAAAGCTGCTACCATCATACCTGTGCCGGAGAAATCATCACCATCATGCTTCAATGACTACCGTCCTGTAGCACTGACGCCCATAATCATGAAGTGCTTCGAACGGCTAGTCCTGTCACACATCAAAGCCACCCTACCCCCCACCCTAGACCCCTACCAGTTCGCATACCGAGCCAAGAGATCCACGGAGGATGCAATTTGCTCTGCCCTCCATCCAGCCCTCACCCACTTGGACAATAAAGACTCATATGTGAGAATGCTGTTCATTGACTTCAGTTCAGCATTCAATACCATAACACCACAACAACTCATCAGAAAACTGGACAAACTAGGTTTCAGCACCTCCCTCTGCAACTGGCTGCTGGACTTCCTGATGCAAAGACCACAAGCAGTACGGGTAGGGAACAACACCTCAAGCACCCTGACCCTGAGCACGGGGGCTCCGCAAGGTTGTGTTTTCAGCCCCCTGCTGTTCACGCTGCTGACACACGACTGCACAACGACCCACAGCACTAACCATCTAGTGAAGTTTGCGGATGATACAACACTGGTGGGCCTCATCACCAAGGGCGATGAGACTCACTACAGAGAAGAAGTAGACCTGCTGGCCAGATGGTGCAAAGACAACAACCTCCTGCTGAATGTCAACAAGACCAAGGAGATTGTTGTCAACTTCCAAAGGGTCCAAAAACAACTGCCACCACTGACCATCGACGGCGAGGGCTGTGGAGAGAGTGAGCAGCACCAAGTTCCTTGGAGTGCACATCAGCGACGACCTCTCTTGGACCACCAACACTACATCACTGGCGAAGAAGGCCCATCAGCGTCTCTACTTCCTGCGCAAACTAAAGAAGGCAAGTGCTACACCCTCCATCATGACAACATTCTACAGAGGAACCATAGAGGGCGTCGTGTCCAACTGCATCACAGTGTGGGGAGGAAGCTGCACGGAGAAAAACAGGAAGACACTACAGCGTGTTGTGAACACAGCGAAGAAGATCATTGGAGTACCACTCCCCTCCCTGCAGGACATTTACACCACACGCCTCACCCGGAAAGCACTGATGATCATCAAAGACACAAGCCACCCTGCACACAAACTGTTCAGCCTCCTGCCCTCTGGAAAGAGGTACAGGCGCCTCCGTTCCCGTACCACCAGGCTGGCGAGCAGCACAATGCACCAAGCGATCAAGATGCTGAACACTCAACCCACTCTCCCTCCACTGTCAGCCTCTAGCCAGCAAGGCCACTGACAACCCCCCCCCCCATCCCCCACCAACATATCTGCGACTGAACATTCCACCTGCACTACTATACTTGTGACTGAACTTTCAACCTGCACTAACTCAAAACATGCACACACACACACACACACACACACACACACACAAGCACACAGCACTTTCTGCACTAAACCCAAACATACACACACTGACACACACACACACACACGAACACACACACAGACGCACACCGCACCTTCTACCTGCACTAAACACATACACACACACACACTGCTGCTGGTGTACTTGACAGACCTTTTTAATATTTATTTTTCTTCAAAATGCTACTATTACCATGTCAGAACGCTATAAAGGACTTTTTTTAGGAAAAGCACAAAAGCACAACAATACCTCTTAATGTATGTCCTCTACAAGTCTTCTGTTGTCCAGTCTTGCACTTTAAATGTCTGTATGAGCACTGTCTATGTCCATACTGTCTTAAGTCCATGTATAAGTACTCTCTATGTCTATACTGTCTATGTCCTTACCTAGATTAGTCTATGTCTGTATGGGAAAGCAAGAAATGTAATTTCGAAATGTAATTTCAAATTCTTTGTATGACCAGTGCATGTAAAGAAATTGACAATAAAACCTACTTGACTTGACTTGACTTGACTTGACTTAATCCCCCGCCCCTCAATTTAGTCCCTTACGTGAGAGGAAGACGGTCTGGTCCTCAAGGTTCAACAATGATTATGAATCTCCAGAACGACGAAGACAAATTTACCCAAACAATTAGTCGGACCACTGATGCGGCATACTTCTTAATGAAAGTCCCAGAGACCCAAAACAAAGTTTTTTCCTACTTGGACAGCGATTTAACGTCCTGTTAAAACAGACAACAGACATACAACCTACACAAGTGCAGTACTTACCCGTGATTGATGCTAGCCCAACCGACCTCACAACAGTTCACACAATCCTGAGCCACTCCCTCACCATTGCAGACAATCTGAAACAAACAGAAGTGGTATTAGTTATGGATCAAGCCATCTACTCCAAGGCACAAGAGATCCGTTGGCAGTCAGATGTGTATTCAGAAAGAATTGTTTTGAGGCTGGGAGAATTCCATACGACCATGGCGTAAACCTCTCTTGCATTGGGAAGCTCTAATGCACGACGCCGGCCTTCAGGACATCTTAATTGAGTCAGAGCTCGTGGCTGCAGGCTCCATTGGCGGTGTTATTTCCGGCCAACCATTACAACAGGTGCAATCCGGGCCCACAACTCCTACGCAGAGGCACTGCAAAGACTCGGTGGCAGGCTTTACCCTTCAACACACTGCAAGACAGTACTGCTGCAATGAAAATGGCAATGGATTTGCAAGACAGTTTCCCCACTGACACCTTCAAGGAGTTTACTTGGCACTGATGGTTTTTCAGGAATTGCTGCAGGACTATGCCAGATACATCGAGAACAACAACAGTAACATGACATTCACATTTTGGAGCAAGTACCTTGAAATGGTGGAGATTTTGCTTCTCTTCATTCGTGCAACCAGAGAAGGGAACTGGGCTCTCCTTTTTGTCCACCGTCCGGTCCCATGCTGCCATGGTTTTTTTGCCTGTGACAAAGTGAATTATGCCAGGTATCTGACGGCATACTGGGGTGAGATGACAAACTTGAAAGAAAACCCACCCATTTGCACACCAGCAGCTAATTTCAGGAGACTTCGTTGCTCGTAGAAGTACAACACATGGCTTTGCTGGTACAGCCTGCGATCAGGTGATCGAACAAACAGTGGAATGGAGACACCAAGACTAAGGGAGGTGTGTGTGGGGTTCTCCCTTAGTATAGGTGCCATTCACCGATGGACCATCACACAGCACGAGCGGCAAGCAATTACTGTTGAATGTAAAAAAATATGGCAGGGAGGAACCCAGTGAACATCTGAATGCTGAGCTGGAACCAGACCAGAAGGCAGAGGGATGAGAGCCATGTCACCAACCTTCTCACCACTGTCAAAAAAAAAAACATGGTGAACCCCCTTTGACCCCTTCCCTGGATGGAGATGCTCTGCTTCAAATCTCGTCTGGACATGTGGCATCAGAGGCCATCGCAGCAGACTTGCTGCATGCCAAAAAGACAGGTGAAGAGGCACTGACAGAATTCTGTGAACAAAGACTCGGCAGTGGAGTAAAATCCTTTCATCAACGACACATACCTAATTACAACGGCAAAAGTGAAAGGTAAAGAAATAACATTGACTACAGAGCGGAAGCTGTTTGGATGAGTCGTTGTAGTGGGGAGTGTTTGGCATATTGATGTGAATGAGATGGCTCCAATACAGTTTGGGTCCCTTTCCTCAGGCTCTGGCAAATGTGGATGGCACACTGGCGAAAACCCACAAGGCCAAACTGATGCATGTTCTGCTCGAAGAAACCCCATCTGCCACTGTTAAGGAACCCAATGGTGCAGTTTTGATTTTTGATGGCATGGCTATTGTCCAACAGCTGAAGACTCAGCAGACGTTTGGTGAATTCGCTGACTATGTTCTGAAAACCCTTGTACAATCAGCAAAACAAGCAAATTCAACGCAAATACACTTTGAGTGCGACACTTACGCCTAGTACCGACTGGGGAAATTGGCAGGCGGGATCCGCGACGCGCAATATCGCGCTGGGGTGTGGTCACGGATACTCCCAGTAGATTCTCCCCGGGGCTAAGTTCGCTGCTCACCCGACTTTCGAGCCTCGCGGCGCGGCATGTTGTCCTCGCAGCTGACACCGGGTAGACCGAGCGAGGAGAAACAAACGTCGAAAGGTCGTTTTGCACACATTACTCACCCAATATCACAACACAGTGTGTACATGGCTTAAATTTGATTGTGTTTTGGCCCTAGATAACATTTAAGCCCGTTATTTCATTATAGAAGTACAGAAGTAGTCTAATATAAGCTTGTAGCTGCCTGGTTCTGGTCAAATGCTAACGTTAGCTTACCCGGTTAGCTCAAAACATCGAGTGATCAAATGGCAATGTGGGGTAACCTATTTGTGTTACATAAGTTCGTGGTGCATTTTTACATCAATCCGTGGTAGTCCGTGACATTTATAAGCATTTAGGGTCTTTATATAAGCAAAAACGTGATGTTGGAAATCACAGAAATCGCCGCCATGTTTTTTTTTTTTTTTTTTTAACTCCCGCCCTTGCTACCCATACGCCCATCTGATTGGTTATTGGACCATCAAATTTGCATGATATAGAGAGCTCGTCTATATCAAACCGCGTCCCGCTGCGATATCGCTTCACCTCCGCGCTGTCAAACGCGATATCGCCCCCATTCAAAGTCAATGAGAGCGGAGCGGAATTACTCTGTGTGGGTACGGGCCGTTACAGCAACCCCAGCATCAAAAATGCAGAGAGAGAAAAACGGGCCAATCAGGGTTACAACAGATTGAAAATTTATGGTAACAACCAAAACACACCAAAACAGTGCAAAAAAATTCTGGCATGTGGGGACAACAAAAATGATTTGATTGAATACCTCTTCCGACGTTGGGCCACATCTTTCGACAAAATAATTGGAAACATTTCAGTCTTAAAGTGCCATTGCATCAGATAAGTGCCATTTACTCAAAATTTCGAACTCAAAATTTACTGCAATTGAAGTTGCAGAACTTCGAGGAGGCAGACACGAGAAAGATGCTGCACGCAGCTTTTGCAAGCCTAATGTCATCGCAACGATGTGCGTCATCCGTACCCAGACACAGGATGTCCTCCGGGGCTGGGGCGGGGGATGGGACGGAGGGAGTACTTAAGCACTCTGCTAAAGAGCATCGGGCATGTCAACTGTATACTTCCAGAAGTAGTGAAGGGACGGGACATTCAGATTACTGACATAAGCATTTTGCATAAAT
>NW_026946153.1:12500-18685 GCF_034702125.1 Engraulis encrasicolus | reverse complement strand
GACATAATCTCTCACTGGGTGTTGCGCAGACGCCAGTTCAGCCTACAGTAGGCCTACGCTCTACATTTTTGGCTCAAGACAGTTACTTTTATAATACAAGTTAATTTTGAAGACGACACATTACTCTCTGTACTGTCAAACCATCAAACTGTCCCAGGCCAGTTGACATCGCACAGACAGCAAGGTGCTTCATCATTTAGCCTACAATTTACAGTGTATTGTGTTTTCAAAAACGTCTGTGAAGCATTAATCCACGTGCTGTAACAAGCACTGGGCAAACGTCGATTGTCCAGTAACGCGCATTTTCCCGACACGGAACTGTTTTGGATGTGGACAAACGCAAGAAGAAACGAATGAACAATGTAATGCCTATCGGATAACACGAGTCACACAAGTGCGTTGAGTGGGATAGCTAAATTGTAGCACAATAGCCTTTCTTGCTATTACTATGGATTACACCTTGGAATTTGGAACCATGATTGTGGAAACGCGTGGATTACAGGATACATTCTGGGATAGGCTACATTCTGCGGTCAAGACAACTCAAGGTAAGGGCACCGGGATATTGGTCCCCTATAATTGACACCGTTGTCAACCACGCAGGTTGGTTGTAACGCAGGTGGTTGTTAACTTGTTCAGTGATCCTTGATCGCTACAGTAGCCTATTCGTGTTTGCCGCGATATTAGGCAACATTTGGATTGTATTTTCAAGTGCGTGATGGATGCGATACGGAAAAAAACTCGTCGAGGAGACCCCCATTGGGTTTCTTGCTTACCAATATCACATCCCCCCCCAAACCCCCACTGTGCCTGCTCATTCGTTTCTCAGCCTTGAGTTTCTGGACTGTAGGCCTATTGTTTTATGAGTCAATATTTCGTTTTGCACAAATAGAGCACCCTCGGTTAGATTAAAAGTGATTGGAAAGATTAGACCATTCTTTATTTGTGCAATGATCATGATTTTCGTGGTAGGGTAAAAAAAAACAAGGCCGACAGGCGGACAACAGATGCGTCCCTCTATGCCAGTTCCAACAATGCAATTTTTTCCCCCAAACACCCCCCTGGCCTCCTCCTAACCTGTCAACGCCCCCCCCTGAGGATGTACTTTTTGTTTATTGGTCATCATGGACACTCCAAATAATGTGGCAGGCAGCAAAATGGCAAGACATGGCTTTATTTTTTGCAGTTTAGGCTATAATAAGCTTATTCTTGGATTTGGAAAAGAACCATATGATTTCAAATTTCACATAGATGAAGTAGGCTACATTACAAATGACCAGACATTTATTAGTATCAACCTTTAGTATCACGCCATTTCAGCATCATGTGCATGTGGGAAAGAATCTAAACATCGACAAATAATAAATAAATAAAATCGTTTGGGTGAATCATGTGCTTATGGGTTCACCCTTTAGGTGAATTATGCGCTTATTTTTCAAAACCAGCTTCACCGTCAAGGCACAAAGCAGTGAGCTCCCGTGCCAGAGTTTACCAAATTCAAACGACTACAAAGCAATTACGAAAGACGCGTTATGTCCTGTGCTCTCTCTGAGCGCAGCGAAAAGCACATGTGGGGTACGAGCCTGCCAACGAAAGCACCTCCCTGTAGGTTACGAGTAGGCTAACACACCGTATGTCAAATGGCCCAGATGTCTACTTGTAGTTCGAGCACCATGCTCCAATGTGCAGCGCAAACTGACTACTGAAAAGGCAGAAGTAAACTCGCTGGGAATATTAAAAGGGAGGCTCGTAGGCTACACACAGACCTCTGAACCCGAGTTTGTGGACTGGAGAAAAGCGGAGGAAAATGTGAATGTTATGAAAGAAAAAAAAGCTAACCAAATGTATGTTACAGGTCCACGTTTAGAGGAAGAGCTGCGCTGCGGGTCGCCTGTCAACTACAGTTGCATGTCGTGGAGCGTTATGCAATGCAAACGCCCCTCTATCCACGCACGAAGGAAAATGTAAATGTTTTGAAAGGAGAAAAGCTATAACCAAATGTTACAGGTCAACGTTTAGAGGAAGAGCTGTATGCGCTGCGGGTCGCCTGTCAACTAACTACGGTTCCATGCCGTGGAGCGTTATGCAATGCAAACGCCTCTCTATCCGAGCACAATCTGTGTCAAAAACTGCCTGCCGACTTCTAAATCGTTCATTTCCGCGAGTTTCTGACGAACCAAAATAAAGTTGCCTCCCATTGTCCAAACGCAAAACAATGGCGAAAATTGAATGCCCCCCTCAGTTGTCTCACAATGCCATCAGCCGTCTTGCCTGTTTGGTAATATGTTCTGGCTTGCACGCATTCGCTCCGGTCCAAAATGGCAACTCTGCCGCCTTGTGGCCACAGTAAGGAACAATTGGCTTGCACGCATTCGCTCCGGTCCAAAATGGCAACTCTGCCGCCTTGTGGCCACAGTAAGGAACAATTGAAGGAATGCGTTTCAGACGAATGCGTTTCAGACGGACGGACGGACGGACAGACAGACCCTCTTATAGAGATGCTGGGACGCATCTAAAAACCTGATTGGGCCATAAAGGCCTACTTTCATGTGAGAGGTTAAACAACTGAACATTTAATTAGCCTATGGCCTACTTCATGAGAAATGAGCCTACTGAATGGAATGGGCTTTATTTGCCCAGGTCTTTCTTCATAAAGTTTCATAAAATGAACTGTAGCGACTAGTTATCATAATAATTAGATTGCATTTCCTCACAGAAAATGCTGGTGTACACATATCTTGCTTTTTATGCATTCATTGCCCTTCTTGCATGTGTTGCCCTAGCCACAACACTGTCTGTAAGGTGACTTGTTTGTTCCTAGGTTTCCATGGATTCTGTGACATTACTGTATGTTGTAATGGTAGGCTATGTGACAATGACTGAAGTGCCGTGACTGCCCCATCAGGTGCCCCCCCTCACCCCCCCCCCCCCACCCCCGGAAAAAAATAGCCTAGGGCCCCGACAACCCCTTTGCCTAGGGCCACCAAAATCCTAGGAACGGGCCTGCCTGCACCTAATCCTGAACTGTTAGGGAACCGTAAAGTTGGTTCACAATGCAAACGAAAAAAATACTTGTTTTTTATTTCTTCGTGAACCGTGATGACAACGTACTAGACGCCAGTAGGTTCATCTGGGTAACACATGGTCACATGCGGTAGGGTGCATAGCCTGATATGACTGTGGGTGATTGATACGCATGTAAGAACTTTGTATGTCAGTGTATGTCCTGTATGTTGTATGTCCTGTGTATGTCAGTCTATGTCCTTTCATGGTATAGAGAGAAAACGTAATTTCAAAACTTGTCCTGTTTTGCACTTTGATGTCTCTGTAAATGTCACTCCTGTGTATGTCTATGTCCTTTCATGGTATAGAGAGAAAAAGTAATTGAATGACCTGTGCATGAAGAAACTGACAATAGAAGCTGCCTTGACTTGAGTTGACTTGACTTCATTATCCCATAGGCCAAATTGAAAGGAGTGACTATTAGCCATTTGCATCCAGAAGTATACCCCTCGCTGGTTACCGATGACTCATCGATGAGGACGGACGCCAATGAGGATAGAGTATTTCACTGACCCAAATGACTGACTCATCGCTCATTGATTTCCGAGGGTGTAAATAGAAATCCTACCCTACCCTGCTGTTCTGTAAAAATCCTATTTTGGTGGACACTCTGGAGTCAACCATACCTGTTGGGATTTGCGCCAGGAAACATCTTGTGGAAGAAGAAAAATAGAAAGGATGAATACACAAAGGGAAATGCATGAATAGCTGTTGACTCATAGAATATAGCTACATCAGCAACTGCATGCTAGGAAGATCAATTGCTGGGGAAAATAAGATCTTAGGCAGTGGACGTCAGGGATATTGAAGAGATGTTAATCCTTGTAAGGTGTTCATGCTTTTTTACATAGAAGGGTATTTGAGTTCACTGCACACGGGCCTATAGAAAAATCTTTTTTTTTTAAAATGTTTTTAATCATAGTTCCTGTTCACTCTCATGCCCCGTTCAACGTGTTTGTGTGTGAGTGTTCACTGTATGCTTTTGATAGTGAGAGATACAGAGAGAGCAAGATAAGTCACTAGTTCTCTTCTTCAAGGTTGCAACATTGATGCACAACTGGAGAATGCATCCAACCATATCTGAACTCCTTTTCCATATATTTCACCTTCGGGCTTGTCTACTCAACATCTGATCAGTATTGTATCAAACAGTAGGAAAAATATTAATGTACTAACCCCAACTCCGATGAAGTTGGGACGTTTGGTAAACAGTGAATAAAATCAAAATGCTATCATTTTCAAAACACTCAATCTATTCATTAGATGGAGAATAGTGAAAAGACAACATATTAAGTGTTAAAACCGAGAAAAAATATTGTTTTGGGGGACATATGTACTCATTTCTAATTTGAGAAATCCAACACGTCTCAAAAGAGTTGGGACGGGGACAATAAATGGCAGCAAATGTCGAGGAAGACTAAAAACAGAACAAAAGACAACACTTAACAGTTAAATACATTAACCGATGAGATGATTTTATATAAAAAACAGTGTTAATTCCTATCTTGGACATGATTTCACCAGCTTAAATGGTGGGTGTATTCCTTGTCATGTTTTGCAATGTTTTCCTTTCTGTAGTGCTTATAGTGTGACAGGTCTTGACCAAAAACCCACCATTTTATCACCTGCTGGTCCTTATGATGGAGCCAAACTGTTAAAACATAGTAGAGAATGCAATTTGACCTTACTATGTGGCAGTAATCGAAGATCTCCCTTCAAAATATAATGCATGAGTGGCTTTTCATGCTGTTTAAAACCCATTTATACCATTCAGCACTGTATTTAACTCTACAGTTGAGTGAGAACATCTTAACCAATGCACTACTGCACCCGCATGCCATCATGGAGGCTGACTTTTGAAGCTAGCACTAACACAAGTTGGATGGTCCATTTTCACTGTAGCACAGGATGTGCAATGCTCTATTATTGTCAAAAAGAATGGACTTCTACAACTTCTGCTGACTTCTGTAAGCAAAGGACAGTTTCCCATGTCTTCTGGGTCTATTTCAAGTGAGCTCAGGTGCTTAGGAGAATGTTAAACCCCTGTGTCATTTTCATGCATTAAGCATTCTTAATATGGTCAATTTTCAATAGCTCTAGCACTCCAGGAATTAGAGTGAGACTACAGCCAATATATATTTCATGATGTCATGAACCTATACAATGATTTTATTAACAAAAATATGTCTTATATACACTCAATCGTGGTAAATCAAAGGGAATTCAAAAATGTATGTAATAACTATGGTAATTATTCCCTTTGCATCTTTAATTCTGAGTGACTCAGCCTCTCTGTGATGATCTTATACATGGACACCTATATTGTCCGTCAGTACAATTCATTTTGAAATGTTATTCTTTGTTGTTTTGTCTTATAACGTGTTGGATTTATCAAATTAGAAATGAGTACATATGTCCCCCAAAACAATATTTTTTCTCGGTTTTAACACTTAATATGTTGTCTTTTCACTATTCTCCATCTAATGAATAGATTGAATGTTTTGAAAATGATAGCATTTTGATTTTATTCACTGTTTACCAAACGTCCCAACTTCATCGGAGTTGGGGTTTGTATAAGCCCCCCAAATGTAGCGGGTCAACCAGACCCAGGGACCCCCCGTGTGATAGATTTTTTTCTTCAGATTCATGTTCCTCACAGAAAATGAGCCATAGAAAAACAAACACAAAGCCTTTCATGTTTACGTTAAAACCTCTAACAACAATCAGCATGCTTTGGTTACGTATATTGGGAAAATATGCATGTTTGTAGGTATGGCTCATATTAAAGGGGAAATATGGTGTAAAATGACTTAAATGCTGTTTAAACATGATACTGAGGGCTAACTCTGGGCATATACCTGAACTCCATTCTTGCCATGGATTGAGAAATCCAGCACTAGTTAGCTGATGCTAATATTGGGCTTTTGCTGTGGCATTGGTTATATCGACCAACCTGGCGCAGCCTGTAAGAATGGCATTGTGGGCTACCAAAGTTCTCTGCCTCTTTTTACATGTCAACAACCCCGCGACTACGGAATGAAAATTTGAGCAACTTTGAGGCCCACAAATGGGTGGAAAGTAGAGATTTATAATGATGGCTACTTCTATGCCTTGCTGAACCA
>NW_026946153.1:0-7500 GCF_034702125.1 Engraulis encrasicolus | reverse complement strand
TTGAAGTACAGAGCATGTAGTAACAATGACACATAATAAAAACATACTACACACACACATACACACACACACACACACACACACACACACACACACACACACACAAAACTCCTCTTCCTCTATCTATTGTATCTTTATTTGATTTCCAGAGCACATGTTGGAAAGCGTGGCAATGTGTTCCTCCAATATTGCTCCAGCGATATAGTTTGGTGATATTGCGTTTGTGTCAGGTGCACAGGCGTGGTGTGCTGCACTGTGCCAGGCCATCCCGAGGTATTTGGTGGCCCTAGGCAAGGAGGGTCTTGGGGGCCGTGATCTTCTCTTCAAATTATGGGGTCCCCCCATCATTCGGTCTGTGTTTTTACACTCACAGTGGCCCTATACTACAAAGCTGGTTCAGGGTAAGTTAAGTTTAAGTGAAGAGGTAAATCTTCTAATACAAGAGCTTTTCTTAGGAAAATGAGGACTCCAGGCTTTTCTATTAGGTGATTTACCTCTTAACTTAACCTTAACTTATTCTGAACCAACTTTGTAGTATAGGCCCAGTATGTCCATTGATGTCATTTTAATACAAGTAGTCTACTTAACCAGTCATTAGCAGGGTCCCCCCTTCAGCAGGGGGCCCCAGGCAATAGCCTAGTTTGCGTCCCTGGTTGTGACACTGTGCCCTGAGTAGCCGCTTTCCTGCTGCCATTTCCTGTTTGCAGAGGAGGCGATCTGTGACAAGAGCGGCGTTATCACAGATTGGATCCTTTCCTATTCCCCTTCCTCTTCCTCTTCCTCTTTCCTTCGCCTCTCTTCTTCCTCTTTTTATTCGCTTCTCTTCTTATCTCATCGCTCACTGCACTGAATAAAATGGACGAACAAATGTAAAGATATTCGGAGTAGAAATCTTTGATGTAGAGATGAGTGCAGGCTTATCAGTGTGTATGGTGGTGTAGAGAGAATGGAGAGAGAGAAGAGAAGAGAAAGTCAGTGAGCATAAGGGAGAGTGAGACAGAAGGAGAGTAAATGTTAAAGAACTTATCAGAATTATACAGTGCCCTCCATAATTATTGGCACCCCTGGTTGAGATGTGTTAAAAGCCTTAAAATAAATTCAGTGTTTATTGCAGAAGAATACTGTCACACTGAAAATTGTAGGAAAATGTAGCCTTCAACTCAAATGAATTGTAAGAAAATAAAAAAATCCCTGACTAAAAAATAATTATTTTTAATTAAATCACCTGTTCCACAATTATTGGCACCCTTAACAATTCCCAGGAAATACAGTTAGGGCCAGAAATATTTGGACAGCAACACAATTATCATCCTTTTCCACCCTATACCCCACCACAATGGATTTTAAATAAAACAAATAAGCTGTGCATTAACTGTAGAGTCTTAGCATTAATGTGAAGGTGTTAACATCCATATCGCATTAACAGGAATGAAATAGCAACGTTTTTTGTCTGTTTTGCCCACTTTTCAAGGGATCAAAAGTAATTGGACAGTAGGCTTCTCAGCTATTCTCCAGTCAGATGTGTGTTATTCCCTTACTACACAATCACCAAGATGTCAATACAAGGCCTTACAGTTAATTTGAAGTGTTCCATTTGCATTTCCATATATTTTTACGCAATGTCCATGAGATCCAAAGTCCACATGTCACCATCAGTGATGCAAGCCATCATAAGGTTGAAAAAAATCAAAACAAACCCATTTGAGAGATGGGGAAACATTGAATATGATTAATTCTATAGTTCAGAATGGTGGAAAAAAGAAATACTAGAGCAACACCAAATTACCTGGCAGACATGGAAGACAAATGCTGTGGATGACAGACAATATTCTGTATCTGGTGAACAAAAACCCATCTCCCAACAGTTTGCCAGATGTAGAATAGTGTCCAGGTGAACGGTGGATACATGTCCAAGGCAACAATCAAGAAAAAAAATTCAAAAACATTCAGGAACACTTCACCATAGGAAATACAGAGGGTTCACTAAAAGATGTAAATTATTGATTGCATCAGAAATAGCAATACCAGATTTGGCTTTGCCAAACAAGGTCTTAAAAAGACTTTACAGGTCTTGTGCTGCATCCTATGGACAGAGGAGACAAAAATCATCTTGTACAAGGGTAATAGGAAGAAAGGAGTATAGAGAGGGGAAGGAACTGCTCATGATTCAAAGCATACCACCCAATCAGTGAATCATGGTGGTGGTAGTGTCATGGTGTGGGCATGCATATCTGTCAATACTATTTTCCCCTTGTATTTATTGATGATGAGGACTACCGACAAAAGCCACAGGAGGAATTCTGAAGATTTTCAGGCTATATTATCATGTCATGTTAAACCTAATGATTCTGAACTCATTGGACAATGCTTCACAGTGCAGATGGACAATGACCCAAAGCTTCATCTGAAAGCCACTAAGCCATTTCTACCCCATACAAGTGGAATATTATTCAATGGCCCAGTCAATTACCTCACTTGAGTACGGTAGAGCAAGCATTTCACTTGGTGTTTGCAAAACTGAAGGGAAAATACCGTAAGAATAAGCAGGAACTGAAGACTGTTGCAAAAGAGCTCAATAGCATCACCAGGGATAAAACCAAGTGTCTATTGATGTCTATGGATTGCAAATTACAGGCTGTAACTGACTGGAAAGTATTTGCAACCAAATAATTAAAAATTGAAAGTGTGATGTATAAATACTAGACTGTCCAATTACTTCTGGTCCCTTAAAAAAGGAGTGGCACTGATAGAAAATGTCATAATTAAGCGGGCTTGCAGAGCATGGCCCTTGCAGAGCAAGGCCCGTTTATAGTAATCTCTAAGTCCTGTTTCTTCCTGTTTTTATTATTATTATTGGTCTTGTGCAGGGCAGCAGTAAAATAGAAAATGGATCTCCTCCTAGGCCTTTCGAGATAGAGACACCGTTCAAACACTAAAACGACCGGCTCGGCTTGGAGATCGCGTATCGTTATAGGCTTCTCCGTGTCTCTTGTCGTTTTCCCGTTTTTGGCGATTTTGTGAAAGCCTGGGTCTCCATTGAAAACAGTGGTGGAACCTCCATGAACCAAGGTTCCGCCACTCTAGAGATTAGAGTGTAGGAGGCTTTTTCGGTCATAAAACATCAACACTTTCACCTAGAAGTTTAGTTGACGCGTTGTTAGCGAGCTCTATGGGATGTCTCCAAATTGTCAAAGTTTCATCTCCCAACTCCCAATACTTTTTAAATGGCAGGTTTGTAAAAAAAACTGTCCTGGGTCTATGGAGAATCCCATTCTTTCGAAAAGTGCATTTTTCAAGAGATCAGCGCATGTCCCACACGGAGGTCCATTTGTGCCTGAAAAATTTAACCTATAAACTTCATTCAAAGACTGTTAGAGAGATCACAAGCATGACTCCGATCTGTGAAAAGGACACGTGCCAACTCCTTTTAGTTTTTTTACAACGATGTTGTAAAGACAAAAAACTCATTCTCATTTTCTCCCCAGTTTAGAGCTCAATACTAAATGTCTTTCAGTCAATCACAACAGGTGCAGCCAATGAAGTGTTCCATTTCAACTGTCACTGTCTCAAGATTCCATTCTTAACGAGCAGGTGCGAGCAAGCATTCTAGAAGTGTATTGTTCAGCTCTGCAATGCAATGTAATATAGTCTTGCTGGACTACACATGACAACTAGCTGCTTGGCTTAGTGGTAATGCATGCTGCTTTATTAGAGATATGGGGGTGGAGGGTTCAAATCCCACCCGAAGCCATGTTGATTTTCTAAATTATATCATATGCAGTGTTCCTTGGCCGACTTAAAATGCCATGTATATCATTTAGTATGGAAGGCAAATGTGCTGAATTACAGATATTGAGGTTGGGGGTTCAAAACCCAGTCAAAGCCATGTTGATTTTCAAAATTATATCATATGCAGTGTTCCTTGGCCAACTTAAAATGCCATGTATATCATTTAGTATGCATGGCAAATGTGCTGAATTACAGATATGAAGGTTGGGGGTTCGAATCCCAGTCAAAGCCATGTTGATTTTCAAAATTATATCATATGCAGTGTTCCTTGGACAACTTAAAATGCCATGTATGTCATTTAGTATGAATGGCAAATGTGCTGAATTAGGGATATGGGGGTTGGAGGTTCGAACCCCAGTCAAAGCCATGTTGATTTTCAAAATGATATCATATGCAGCGTTTCTTAGCCAACTTCAAATATCATGTACAGTATTGTATGTCATTTAATATCAATCGCAAAGGGGCTGGATTACAGATATGGAGGTTGTGAGTTCGAATCCCGCTCGAAGCCATGTTGATTTTCAAAATTATATCATATGCAGTGTTCCTTAGCCAACTTAAAATACCATGTATGTCATTTAGTATATCCCCAAAACGCAGAGCTACAACACTTTCAAGATGGCTGAATCCAAGATGGCTGAATTGTTTGGCCCATAACTTCTGACTGGGTGGATGGAGTTTTTCCAAGATTTCTTTTAGCTTTGTTTTCTCAATAGTACTTTGTTTCATCTCTGCCCCAAAAGGCAAGCCCGCTTCCAGCATTTTCTGTGAGAATGCATTTCTAGTTCCTTCAGAGTTCACTCGATTTGGATGCAAACACCCCCATATTAAAGCTAAAAGTCTGCTGTTAATGTGCATCTCGTTTGTTTCATTTCAAATCCATTGGGATGGTGTACAGCACCAAAAAGATGAAAATTGTGCAGATGTCCAAATATTTATGGCCCTAACTGTAAATATAATTGAAGCATTTCTGTCATTTCTACAGTAGTTTACAAAGTTTACCAGAGTATGTACACTGTAAAACATTGCAGCCTCGCTTAGTTAAAACCACTTACTAGGTCTCTTCAACACAATGAGCTCTGATAAGTCCTCGATATTTAACTTAAGTGAGGAAGTTTTTCCTCTAATACAACTTACACATGCCTATTGTGTTGATTATTTGATAGTTCTGGCAGATTTGAAGTGTTGAATGAACTTGGGTTGGCAAGTCAGCCGTTGAAAAAAAGAAAGAGAGGGAAAGGCGGGAATATTAAACTCTGAGAAATCCATTGAGTTGAAGTTCCATGGTTTGGTTGAACTTGGTTTTGAAAGTCAAAGGTTTGAATGGAAATAACCGGGAAACAATGGGGGTTGGGCTAAACAACTAGCCTGGCTCTCACACAGACCCTTCGTGCTTCGTGCATCTTCGTTAAACTTCGTGAGCTCGCACGAGGGTCTGGAAATATTAGACGAGCCCGAACGGCATCCAATATTTCATGGTCGGTCCTATCAGAATCGTTGTGCGTGCGGGACGGGCGGGGGAACATATATGACGTATCATACGAGCGACTCAGCGCAAGGTAGTTCCTAGCATAGTGGATCACACCTCAGCCCGGTTGGTGGCGGTAGTGCACTCAGTTTGCAAGCCGCCTTTAAAAACCACAGAAGAACAAGAAGAAGACTCAACGCAAACAACAATGGCGGCCTGCATGAATTACTTTGATCGCGGTGTCGATTCCGTTTTTTCTAAACTGAAACACATCCATGTTTTGAAAGATGAACAGAGAGCTGCTCTGAAGGAGTTTGTTGGTGGCAAAGACGTGATAGCTCTCCTTCCGACCGGGTTTGGGAAGAGCCTCATTTACCAAATAGCTCCACTGGTAGTGAAGGAGATGGGAGGACATCCAGAGCCCATCGTCATCATCATATCTCCACTCATTGCTCTGATTGAGGACCAAATCCGCGAGGCAGGACTTTTGGGGGTTTCAGCTGCACAGCTGGGAGAAGGGAAGGACAGCGATATCCTCAACGGACATTACCAGCTTGTGTTCGGCAGTCCCGAGTCCTGGTTAAAAGAAAAATGGCTGGCCATGTTGGGCTCAACTGTTTACCAGACGAACCTAGTGGGGATTGTGGTCGACGAGGTTCATGTCACCTATAAATGGTAAGTGGAAACCTGTAATTGTTACAAACGTGTATTTAAGGAATGTGGATCAATGTTGACAACCGTGAATGCCCTCGCGTTAGATGTTCACAATATTATGAGCCTAATTTCAATTGGCCTCGCATGCTACTGTGACTAATGACAACAACGCACTCACTGAGCTCTCCAATGCCTTTCAGGGGTCAAGGTGCGAAAGGGAATCCAGCCTTCAGAGAGAGCTTTTCTCGTCTGGGAGAACTCCGTTCAATTGTGAGAGAAGGTGGGTAAATGTTGTAAATAAGAAACTGGATATCTTAAACACTGTAGTACACAACAGCATAACAAAACACAAATTTTGTAGGTTTGTAAGAAGCCTTCAACATTGCGTTTGGATACCCATACCCCTCTGTTAATACGTTTTGAGGAGTATGTATTGTTTTGATTATTGCAGTATTAGCCAAGACCCAAACTCCCCCTTCCTTGCTCCCTTGCACTCAGTCATGTGCTGCACAAACCAGTAGTAGGCTACAGTGTAGCAGTTGCAACACTTAGGCTTATCACTAAGACCCAATAAATACTTCATTTTAATATTATGTGTTGTTTTACAGGTACGCCTGTCATGGCCTTGACAGCATCAGCTGAAATTGCCAACAGAGACCGCGTCTCCCGTCTGCTACACATGCACAGTACTACTCAGATAACTGTGAGCCCAAACAGAGACAACATCAAGCTTGGGCTGAAGCATGTTCCCAAAGATGACCTGGACTGCATGGAATGGGTGGTAACTGAAGTCAGAGAGAAGGGCCTGTTGTTGTCTCCCATTATTATTTATTGCACATCACTGAAGACAGTTGGAAGAGTATTCTGCCATCTGAAAGCTAAGCTTGGGGATGATGCATGGGTGGACAGAGATCCTGATCACAAGGCTGAAAACCTACTGATTGGAATGTACCACAGTAAGACATTACCACAGTACAAGGCCAGAGTGCTTGCATCCTTCACTGGTGAGGGTAGTTGCAGGGTTGTTGTGGCTACAACTGCATTGGGGATGGGTGTTAACTTCCCTAACGTGTCTCATGTAGTCATGTACGGAGCACCTGAGGATGTGGAAGGCATAGTGCAGCAGGTTGGTCGGGCTGGGAGAAACTGTCTGCCATCACATGCAGTGTTGTATGCTATAAAAGGAGCACCCAGGGTAGACAAGACAGTAAGTGCAGTGATTAAGGCAGGGGCACATGGCTGTTTTAAGAAAGCCCTATTTAGCCACTTTGATGCACAAGCCACAAGTTTGGAGCCAGGTCATTTGTGTTGCAACTATTGCCACTCCATTTGTTTGTGTTCATCTGGTGTTTGTGTAGAGCCTCTTCCAAAATGTGAGTTGGTACCACCACAAGTATCCACTACCCCACCAAGATGTAGAGAAGTGACAGAAGAGGACAGGGACATTATCAGGGACTGCTTACAGAAATACAGGCGTACTCTAGTACCAGACATGCCACTAGTCACAAACAAGACGGTCTGCACAGGGTTTGGGATGGAGCTTATCGATGCAGCAGTGTGCCACAGCCCTTACATCTTTGAGCTCAGTT
>NW_026946152.1:17500-18543 GCF_034702125.1 Engraulis encrasicolus | reverse complement strand
ACAGCAATTTTTAGTTTCCAGTGACAGGATATGGGGTGAGGTGCCTGTCTTGCTCTCATTGCCACCCACCCTTTAGTATTTTTTTTTAAATAACATGATTATCTGTTAGCCTATATTTGCAGACTACATTCATAAAGATTTATTTCTTAGTGAGAAAACCAATAAGCCTGAAGATAACACTTTTCAAACACTTGTTGCTTATTATGACTTTGTTTATGCAGCTCTCACATGCATAATGAGAATCAGTTGCAATAATGGACCCAACAAAGAGGACACATAGATAGGAGAACACCAGGTTTTGTCAACAAGAAAATCGCACATTTGATGCAATGTTGATTAAATGCAAAAGCCAATAATAAATTGTCAAGTTGCTCATAACTTTGTTTGCAGTCTTATGAGGGTCTTAGCATTCCAAACAAACTATTTGGGGACTGTTTAAAAGTGTGAAAAGTTTATTAAGCAATTCGTTTTTAATAGGCTACCAATAGTTAGCTGCCAGCAGAGCTCAAACACAGTTTGCCTTCATTTGTGTTAGCAACTAGCTACAGCTACTGCTAAACCAATTCGAAGTCCTAACACACTGTTTGCAATCAAATGTGGACCATTACTTTCAAAAACGAGGCATAGAGAACTTTGTGAATAATTTATTTACAGGCTCTGAAACAGTCCTTTCCTTGTAGTCTACCTCACAACCTCTAATGCCACCGTCGTAGGTGCTTCTGTCCGGAGCCTGCACAGTGACTGACTGACAAACAGGGAGAGAAACTGCCTGAGGGGGCGGGGCAAGGCACGCTTCTTCATAGCGTCTGTGGCGCGATTTCAAAATAAGATCCGACAGCGCGATCGGACCAAAAAAAAAAAAATTGGTCACACACCAATTATTATTCGAGGGCCAAAAATAGATGCCCCGCGTGCCGCTATTTGAGTATGGGGGGGTCCTATTCCATTCTATTCTCTTCATCCTTCTTCCAGTCCATTATCTTGTTCATTCTTCTGATCTGTTGTCTCGTTCATTCTTTCAATCTATTCTCGCACGTGTAGAT
>NW_026946152.1:0-12500 GCF_034702125.1 Engraulis encrasicolus | reverse complement strand
ACCCCACGCAAGATGCCAAGGGCCAACAGTCCCCAGGCCTGATCAGTGGAAGCTGTGAGCAGTCTCAGGAGAAACTGTACCGTAGTCTGTATGTATCCTTCCTGCTGACAAGATCAATGAGACCTTGTCCTCCATCCTCTTTGGGCAAGAAGAGTACCGCTTGTCACCCAGTGCAGCCCGTCCCAAAAGAAGTTCACCATGTCACTTTGGATGCTTTGAAGTAGTCCACGTGGGGGCTCAGCACAAGCTAGCTTATGCCACAACGTAGAGGCCACCAGGTTGTTCACGATGAGAGCACGCCCCCTATAGGAGAGTTGGGGGAGCAACCACTTCCACTTATCCAGACGGCTCTTGACTTTCTCTCGCACCCCGTCCCAGTTCTTTTGGATAAATGAATCATTCCCCAGATATACACCAAGATATTTCAAACCCCCCCTTCCCCAAAGCAAACCCCCGGGCAGGCCAGTACATCTCTTTTCCCATTCCCCCACCCAGATGGCCGTGCACTTACCCCAATTTACTTTAGCGGAAGAGACAGAATAAAAATCATGAACTATTCTTTTCAAGACATTGACATCATGTTCCCCATTAACAAACACAGAAACATCACGGCATAAGCAGACAAATAAAAACATTCATTAATCAAAGGCCACAGAGATACCCCCTAAACCAGTCCGTAGTCTGTGTAACAGAGGCTCATGGCAATGGGAATACAACATCCCTGACAATGGACAGCCCTGCCTAACTCCACGCAAACACCTTGAATGGAGCCCCAAACACCCGTTTATTTTCAGAACACTTTCAATATTTCGGTAAAGGACTCTAACCATGTTAATAAAGCTGGAGCTGAACCCAAAGGATTTATTGGCTGACCACAGGTACAGGAACTCTAAACGGTCAATGCTTTTTGTTGATCTAGAGATATCAGTCCCACATTAAGACCCAGCTTCTCTGATTATTAGTCCACAGGTCCCTGGACCATAGCTATATTATCAAGTATGGAGACCTGTCCAGGTATTGCAATAAGATGGTTCTGGATGCACCGACCTGGCCTATTACTTTTTTTAAGCCCTTGATCCCAGTAGCCTTAGGCTAGGATCTTCAAATCAGAGCATAATAGCGAGACCGCCGCCAGTTACCAATGTTTTTGCAAATCACCCCTTCTTTGGCAAGAGCGTCACAACCGCCCTGCGTGCGGCAGCTCCTAGAGTGGAAGGGCAGCCTGCTTCTAGGCAATCTCGCGGCTAGTACTCGCCAGGAGGTCCCCTCCCCCAGGTAATTTCCAGAAATGTTTTTATAAAATCTATAGGTAGACCATCTATCCCAGGGGATTTTACCATTTTCCATTACTCATAAGTGCACTTTCAAGCTCAGAGAGAGTCAAAGGACCATCAGTTTTCAGTATGACTCTCCTTAGGCAGCCTAGGCAGCCCTTCAAAAGAATCTCACTTGAAACTAAAATTTTCGGGAATGAGAGCTCACAATCATAAAGGCTAGAATAGAAAGACCTAGCATAGGCTCGCATTTGTGCTGGATCAGACAATTCCTGGCCAGACTCAGTCTTCAAGGAGTGCATGAGTCTACTCTGGCCATGTCGTCTCTCCAAATTAAAAAAGAACTTTGAGGGTGTGTCCATTAAAGAGACACCTTGAAACCTGGAACGCACCAGCGCCCCCCTGCGCTCTAACATCCAAAAGTTCAGCAAGTGAGCTCTTCTTCCCCTCCAGGAGATCCCCTAACACACGCATCACCGTGGATAGAGACCCCTGGAGAGCTAAAAATCTCTTTTTCCAGAGTTAGTAAGTGAATCAATAATACCATTCGTGACATAAGAAGTAACATTGCTGAGACAACACTTTGATTTGAGTTTCCCATATTCCCACCAATCCCTTAAAGAAGAAAAAGAACATTTTTGTCCCTGAAAAATTCCCCAAAAAATGCTTAAAGGTGTTTCTAAAATGCTCATTATCTAAAAGTGAAGTGTTTTAAAACACCAATAGGCACTTTTCGGTTTAAAAGCCTTAACAGATATGCTACAAGTAACTGCAGAATGATCTGAAAAAACCAGTAGGCACAATAGTACAAGATTTAATTATATTAAGCTGAAGTGAGGGAGCATATAGGCTGTCCAGGCGTGCAAGGAAACATAATTATCCCTACTGTGAGACCATGTATACTGCCTCGCCTCCTGATAAAAAGCCCTCCATATGTCAACCAAATCATGATTCTTAACTAATTGAATAATTGCCCTTTGAGAGGGGACATGAGGTTCCATATGGTTCCTGTCCAATTTTTCATTTTCAGTGCAATTAAAATCCCTCGCCAGAAAGAGAAGAGATTCAGAGTCTAAAGTCATAAGCACTTCATTAAGTTTTGTCAAAGAAGGCCACCCTTTCTGGCCAATAGTAGGTGCATACACAAAAATAAATATAATAACAGTACTATCAAAATGGGGGCGGTCACCATAGAAGTCTCCCTTCCACTAACTCTTGGGCACAACAAGAAAGTGGGAGGGAGCCCTTAGAAAACAAAATTTGCCACGCCCCACGGCTCAACGCAGACCCATGACTAAAAAAATCTGACCATCCCATTCCTTTTTCCAGTCGACCTCATTCACTTTATCACTATGCGTCTCCTGAACCATTGCAACACTAACACGCTTCAAATTGATGAAGTCAAGGAGTGCCAATCTTTTCTTCACATCCCTTGCACCATTTAAATTAAGAGTCGCAATGTTCAGTGTGTTTGCCATTATATGTTATGTTTGAGAAATTGACGTGGCTCCCTGCCTAATTTTACGACGCAATATGCCCAAGTGTTTACGGAGGCGCGCAACCTCCTTTGAATCAAACGCCTTATTTCTTATTAGGCAGACTGCGTCATTAATAAATTGACAGCGGTCAGGGAAGAACTGTTCCACTTCGACGTCGCGTTTCCCCTTCGTGTCTCGCAGAAATCGAGGGATGTCATCCACCGAATATTGTACCGTCTTCTCCCCACCCAACTCAGTAAGATCACTCAATGAGCCAATCGACATCATCGAACACACCGAGTCATCATCACTATCACAGTTTGCACTGGCGGAGTCAATTTTCTTCGATTTAGAGGGATTACAGGGATTATCAGGATCAGTATGCCTATCCTTCCTTTTAGGCGGCTTAAACTCACAGTCCATTGCCTCTACTTCAACTGACAGCGCATCCGAGCCTACACTACTGGTCGCGCCCACTTTACTCAGAGCATCGAGCTCTTTGGAGATCATGTCATTAACGGCAGCGTTACTCGTGACAGGTTCAGACGAGGACAAATTACCGTCAACATCTGGGGCCACCGCAACCTTATCCGTGGCAGATGTACTGGCCAAATTATGCTCAGAGACAGCATCAGCCGACCTGGCGGCTTCAATCAAAGGCAAAGTAGTTTGGGGTGACAGATCACCGGACGGAGGGTAGCGGGTCAGTATTTGGGGTAGGTAAAGGATCATTGGGGGCCGCAGGTACAGGAGTTTGGGAAGGCACAGTCGAAGTACCAGCAGCGGAGGCATGAGCTGCATTTGCAGCACCCCTCTTTGGTTCAATTACGGCAGAGGATGGTTGAGCTCCACCCCACTTTATACGCGGACTGTCACGAATCACATGGCCTGGCATGTTACAGGAAAAACACACTAAAGTGGTGTTGGACGTCACATAAACTGTGTAATCAAAATAATCAACCCTCAATTTAATATGCAGATCAAGTGGCACAATCAGCTTGATCCAGCACCATGTACGTCTGCCTTCTAAAGGACACAACATGTTTCAATAAGTGCGACTTACATCCCAAAGAAATCTTTTTCAAGGGGGAAACAATTCTTCCATAACGCTGCAATTGATCCTCAATTAGACCATCATCAATGAAGGGGGGGACATTAGATACTATGATCTTCGTAGCCGGAGTGCTAAGAGGCAGAACAGGTGTAAGCATATCATTTAAGACAATGCCCGAAGCAATTACCTCCCGAGCTTTGTCAACCGATCCCAAAAAAACAATAACCGCGCTATTCATGCGCGAGGCAGATTTGATGTGTTCATGACCAACTATGTTGCCTATGGCCAGGCTACATTCCTCCACGCTCGCAGAGCACTGAGCTTTAACACCATGTCGTCTAGTGAGTTCCCCAAACTCCATTGTACCCGCGGCGACCACGCTGCCAATTACGCTGGGACGCCGAGGATGGCGAGCTAAACAAACAAACTACCCAAAGTAGCCTATTCGGCCGCGCCATACACCAAAAATAGAAAATAGCGCTGCAAAACACACAAAAGGACGCACAAAAAGTTAGAAATTAGAAAATGCCCAAGAGGCTCCACTCACGCTCAGGACACGCTCCCCACACACAAACGCGCGCAGAGAGAGAGAGAGAGAGAGAGAGAGAGAGAGAGAGAGAGAGAGAGAGAGAGAGAAGAGAGAGAGAGAGAGAGAGAGAGAGAGAGAGAGAGAGAGAGAGAGAGAGAGAGGGAGAAGAGAGAGAGAGAGAGAGAGAGAGAGAGAGAGAAGAGGAGAGAGAGAGAGAGAGAGAGGAAGAGAGAGAGAGAGGGGAAGAGAGAGAGAGAGAGAGAAGAGAGAGAGAGAGAGAGAGAGAGAAGAGAGGTAGGAGAGGAGAGAGGGTGAATAGGAGAGGAGAGAGAGAGAGAAGAGAGGCAGGACAAGAGAGAGAGAGGAGAGGAGAGAGAGAGAGAGAGAAGGAGAGAGGAGAGAAGAGAGAGCACGTGCTGGTGAGCGAGAGAGAGAGACGTGCTGGTGAGAGAGAGAGACGTGCTGGTGAGAGAGAGACGTGCTGGTGAGAGAGAGAGACGTGCTGGTGAGAGAGAGAGACGTGCTGGTGAGAGAGAGAGACGTGCTGGTGAGAGAGAGAGACGTGCTGGTGAGAGAGAGAGAGAGAGAGAGAGAGACGTGCTGGTGAGAGAGAGAGAGAGAGAGAGAGAGACGTGCTGGTGAGAGAGAGAGAGAGAGAGAGACGTGCTGGTGAGAGAGAGAGAGAGAGAGAGAGACGTGCTGGTGAGAGAGAGAGAGAGAGAGAGACGTGCTGGTGAGAGAGAGAGAGAGAGAGAGAGAGAGAGAGAGAGGTACGTGCTGGTGAGAGAGAGACGGAGACTGCTGAGGCCACATTTTTCCTGAAAAGCACTGAGAGAGAGAGAGAGAGAGAGAGAGAGAGAGAGAGAGAGAATCAATCTGTCACACATGTGCACAAGTGCGTACGTGAGACGTACGTGCTGGTGAGAGAGAGAGAGAGAGAAAGAAAGCGAGAGAGGTAGGCTGCTGAGGCCACATTTTTCCTGAAAAGCACTTGAGAGAGAGCTAGAGAGCCCCTGACGTGTACTAAAAAGACAAGGCGTAAGGAGCCTGGTAGCCAAGCGGATTGTTGGTGTTGCAATGGCAGAATGCGTGACGACTTGGATAGCGGTAAACACACACACAGTGGTTTGGATAAAGGTCGTCTCGCTCTCTCTCTCACGCACACATACACACACATACACACACACACACACGCTGAGGGTTTTGGATAAAGGTCGTCTCGCTCTCGCACACACACACGCTGAGGGGTTTGGATATGGGTCCTGGTGGGGTAGTAGTGGTGTGCTGATGGCAGGATGTGTGTGTGGAGGGGGTTGGATGAAGGTCTTTGCTCTCTCTCTCACACACAGACACACACACACACACACACACACACACACACACACACACACACACACACACCCTTGCACACTCACACTCTTTGGCTAGAGATCAGTGTGTTCCTTGAAAGCATCCAGTTGTGGCCGCTGGTGCAAAAGGTCAAATGAGCAGAGCGCCAGCAGGACTCTTGGCAAGGAGAGGAGAAGAGAGGAGGAGAGGAGAGGAGAGAGAAGGTGGAGGAGAAGAGGAGAGGAGAGGAGAACTGGCCTTCAGGAGAGGAGAGCAGAGGAGAGGAGAGGAGAACTGGCCTTCAGGAACGAGGAGAGGAGAACTGGCCTTCAGGAACAAGGAGAGGAGAGAGAAGGTGGAGGAGGAGAGGAGAGGAGAGGAGGAGAAAGGGATGAGGAGAGGAGAGGGGAGAACTGGCTTTCAGGAGGAGAGGAGAACTGGCCTTCAAGAGGAGAGGAGAGGAGAACTGGCCTTCAGGAAGGAGGAGAAGAGGAGAGGAGAACTGGCTCTCAGGAGAGGAGAAAGGGATGAGGAGAGGGGAGGCGAGGAGTGGAGAGAGGAGAGGAGAACTGGCTTTCAGGAAGGAGGAGAGGAGAGGGGAGCTGGCTTTCAGGAGAGGAGAACTGGCTTTGAGGAGGAGAGAAGAGGAGAAAGGGGAGAGGAGAGCAGAGAACTGGCCTTCAGGAAGGGTGGAGAGGAGAGGAGAGGGGAGGGGAGGGGAGGGGAGGAGAACTGGCTTTCCGGAAGGAGCAGAGGAGGGGAGAGAAGAGAGGGATGATAAGAGAGGAGAGGAGAAAGGGGAGAGAAGAGAGGAGTAAGGTGGGAGAAGAGAGGAGAGGAGAAAGGGGAGAGAAGAGAGGAGTAAGGTGGGAGAAGAGAGGGATGAGGAGAGGAGGGGAGAGAAGAGGGGATGAGGAGAGGAGAGGAGAAAGGGGAGAGAAGAGAGGAGAAAGGGGAGAGAAGAGAGGGATGAGGAGAGGAGGGGGAGAGAGGAGAGGTGAGGTGAGGAGAACTGGCTTTCAGGAAGAAGGAGAGGAGAAAGGGGAGAGAGGAGGGGAGAGAGGGATGAGGAGAGGAGGGGGAGAGAGGAGAGGTGAGGTGAGGTGAGGAGAACTGGCTTTCAGGAAGAAGGAGAGGAGAGGAGAAAGGGGAGAGAG
This sequence comes from Engraulis encrasicolus, assembly GCF_034702125.1. Lineage (NCBI taxonomy): Eukaryota > Metazoa > Chordata > Actinopteri > Clupeiformes > Engraulidae > Engraulis > Engraulis encrasicolus. The sequence goes on along the minus strand of NW_026946152.1, from coordinate 5,679 downwards.
GAGAGGAGAGGGGGATGAGGAGGGGAGAAAGGGGAAAGAAGAGGGGATGAGGAGAAGAGGAGAGGAAAGGTCAGATGTGTGGAGCGGCAGCAGGACTCTTGGCCAGGAGAAGAGAACTGGCTTTCAGGAAGAAGGAGAGGAGACGGGAGAGGTGAGGAGAACTGGCTTTCAGGAGAAGAGGAGAGGAGAGAAAGAGAGAGAAGAAAGGCATGAGGGGAGAGGAGAAGTGGCTTTCAGGAAGAAGGAGAGGAGAGGAGAAAGGGGAGAGAAGAGAGGGATGAGGAGGAGAGAAAGGGGAGAGGAGAGAGGGATGAAGAGATGAGAACTGGCTTCAGGAAGAGAGGAGAGGAGAGGAGAGATGAGGGGAGGGGAGAGAAGAGAGGGATGAGGAGATGAGAACAGGCCTACAGGAGGAGAGGTGAACTGGCTTTCAGGAGGAGGAGAGGTGAGGAGAAAGGGATGAGGAGAGAGAGGTGAAGGGAGGAGAGGGGAGGAGAGGATAGGAGAACTGGCTTTCAGGAAGGAGGAGAGGTGAGGGGAACTGGCTTTGAGGAGGAGAGTAGAGGAGAAAGGGGAGAGAGGGATGAGGAGGGGAGAGAGGGATGAGGAGAGGAGAGAGGGATGAGGAGGAGAGAGTAGAGAGGGGAGAGGAGAGAGGGATGAGGAGGGGAGAAAGGAGAGAGGGATGAGGAGGGGAGAAAGGAGAGCGTAGAGAGGGATGAGGAGGGGAGAAAGGAGAGAGTAGAGAGGGATGAGGAGGGGAGAGAGGGATGAGGAGGGGAGAGAAGAGAGAGGGATGAGGAGGGGAGAAAGGAGAGAGTAGAGAGGGATGAGGAGGGGAGAAAGGAGAGAGTAGAGAGGGATGAGGAGGGGAGAAAGGAGAGAGTAGAGAGGGATGAGGAGGGGAGAAAGGAGAGAGTAGAGAGGGATGAGGAGGGGAGAAAGGAGAGAGGGATGAGGAGGGGAGAGGAGAGAGGGATGAGGAGGGGAGAAAGGAGAGAGTAGAGAGGGATGAGGAGGGGAGAAAGGAGAGAGGGATGAGGAGGGGAGAAAGGAGAGAGTAGAGAGGGATGAGGAGGGGAGAGAGTAGAGAGGGATGAGGAGGGGAGAGAGTAGAGAGGGATGAGGAGGGGAGAAAGGAGAGAGTAGAGAGGGATGAGGAGGGGAGAGAGGGATGAGGAGGGGAGAAAGGAGAGAGTAGAGAGGGATGAGGAGGAGAGAAAGGAGAGAGGGATGAAGAGGAGAGAGGGGTGAGAAGAGATGGGTGAGGTGAGGAGAACTGGCTTTCAGGAGGAGAAAAGAGGAGAGAACTGGCCTTCAGGAAGGAGATGAGGAGAGGAGAAAGGGATGAGGAGAGAGAGGGGAGGAGAGGAGAACTGGCTTTCAGGAGGAGAGGAGAGGAGAAAGGAATGAGGAGGGAGGAGGAGAGAGCTGGCTTTCAGGAGGAGAGGGGAGGAGAGAACTGGCTTTCAGGAGGAGAGGGGAGGAGAGAACTGGCCTTCAGGAACGAGGAGAGGAGAGGAGAAAGGGGAGAGAAGGAGGAGAGGCGAGGAGAAAGGGGAGGAGAGGAGAACTGGCTTTCAGAAGAAGGAGACGAGAGGAGAGGAGAGAAGGGACAGGAGAGAACTGGCCTTCAGGAGGAGAAGAGAGGAGAAGAGAATTGATCTTCGGGAAGAGAGGAGGAGACGGGAGAGGAGAAAGGGGAGAGAAGAGATGGATGAGGAGGGGAGAGAGGGGAGAGAAGAGAGGGATGAGGAGGGGAGAAAGGGGAGAGAAGAGAGGGATGAGGAGGGGAGAAAGGGGAGAGAAGAGAGGGATGAAGAGAGGAGAGGAGAATGGGAAGAGAGGTGAGGAGAAAGGAGAGAAGAGAGGGATGAGGAGGGGAGAAAGGGGAGAGAAGAGAGGGATGAAGAGAGGAGAGGAGAATGGGAAGAGAGGAGAGGTGAGGAGAAAGGAGAGAAGAAAGAGGAGAGGAGAACTGGCTTTCAGGAAGGAGGAGAGGAATATGCAGAGCAGCAGCAGGACTCTTGGCCAGGAGAAGGGAGGCGTGGCGTGCAGCGTTTTCTTAGCTCTACGCTGCACTTTTACACTTCCCTTCCCTTTCCAGTCTTCTCTTCCAGGTTCATCCGGGTAACAGTCATACGCGGAAAAAGTTCAGAGCCTGGTACGAATGCTGTTGGTTCACAGGTAAGCACTTTAGGGCCGAACGTAATTGGTGCGGGTACCGGCACCATTCTGGTCGGCCTGATAACCAAAACAAATTTGGCTAAAGTGCTTACCTGCGAACCAACAGCATTCGTACCAGGCTCTGAACTTTTTCCGCAAATGACTGTTACCCGGATGAACCTGCTGATGGCCACGCTGTCGTCACGTTTCATGGAGGGATGTATTTTGTATTTTGCGGTTCACATTGTGAACCAACTTTCCGTTTCGCGAGCGCTAAAATCTTTAGCGTGAACACGATGGCTGGTTCACGAGTAGGGGCGGGAACGGGCACCGGCACGGTTCTCAGTCGAACTAATGCGCTTTGAGAGAGAAAACTGGTCTCCAGGAAGACTGCAGCATTCTCTTAGCCCTGTGTGGTTCTATTCCAGAATGCAGCATTCTCTTAGCCCTGTGCTGGTTCTGTTCCAGAATGTAGCGTTCTCTACTTCTCTTAGCCCTGAGCTGGTTCTATTCCAGAATGCAGCATTCTCTTAGCCCTGTGTGGTTCTATTCCAGAATGCAGCATTCTCTACTTCTCTTAGCCCTGTGTGGTTCTATTCCAGAATGTAGCGTTCTATTAGCCCTGTGCTGGTTCCATTCCAGAATGTAGCGTTCTCTTAGCCCTGTGTGGTTCTATTCTGGTTCCCTTCGCAGCCCTCTCTGGTTCTCTAGTTCTGTTTTCAGGCCCAGCAGAACTGTGCTGGTGTCTGGTCCTGTACCACTTACGTTCTAAACTTAAGATCCTAACCTGCAAACTACTCACGTTTATACCGACATACACACACAAGTACAGCCCTGGTCACACTAATAGGGCTTTCAGGCCGACCAGAAGGGAGCCGGAGCCGGTGCCCGCATCAGTTACGTTCGGCACTCAAGTGCTTATCTAAGAACCGCCCGTGTTCATACCGAGCTCTGAGGTGCTAACCTGCAAACTGCTCACGTTTTATATACAGTGCCGCCAGTTAGTATTGGCACCCTTGAAGCTTAAGCACATTATGGGACATATCTCCAGACAACAAATAATAAGGTCAACATTTTGTAAATAAAATTAAGGGGTGCCAATACTAACTGGCGGCGCTGTACTGACATACACACGCATGTACAGCCCTGGTCCCACCAATAGCGCATTCAGGCCGACTGAGAACCGTGCTGGAGCCCGTTCCTGCACCTAATTGCGAACCGACCGTCGTGTTCACGCCACAGATATTTGCGTTCGCGAACCGGAAAAGTGGTTCACAATGCGAACCGCAAAATACTAGGTTTTTCTCTGCGAACCGTGACGACAGCGTGGTCGTCAGCAGGTTCATCCGGGTAACACAGTCACGTGCGGAAAAAGTTCAGAGCCCGGTATGAACACCGGCGGTTCGCAGACAAACACTTTAGTGCCGAACGTAACTGGTGCGAGCACCGACACCGGCTCCGTTCTGGTCGGCCTGAAAGCCGTACAAGAGGACTAAAGAGTCCACTTAACCCCTCTTCTGTAGTTCCTGTCCACCGGTCAAGGAAGCTGGCCAACCTTCACGTTAGCACACACACACACACACACACACACACACACACACACACACACACACACACACACACACACACACACACACACACACACACACACACACACACACACACACACACACACACACACACACACACACACAAACTCACTGGCCAACCTTCACGTTAGCACGCACACACACACACACAAACTCACTGGCCAACCTTCACTTTAGCTGTAACAGCACCCAAAGGATCTCTCTCTCTTCTCTCTCTCACTCGCTCTCTCTCTCCCTCTCTCTCTCTCTCTCTCTCTCTCTCTCTCTCTCTCTCTCTCTCTCTCTTCTCCCTCTCACTCGCTCTCTCTCTCGTGCGCGTGCGCTCTCTCTCTCTCTCTCTCTCTTCTCTCTCACTCTCTCTCTCTCTCTCTCTCTCTCTCTCTCGTGCTCTCTCGCTCTCTCTCTCTCTCTGTCGTGCTCTCTCTCTCTCTCTGTCGTGCTCCCTCTCTCTCGCACTCGCTCTCTCTCTCTCTCTCTCGCGCTCGCTCTCTCTCTCTCTCTCTCTCTCTCTCTCTCTCTCTCTCTCTCTCTCTCTCTCTCTCTCTCCCCCTCTGTGGGAAACTAGGCTTTCCTCCATCATGTTATATGGCAAGTCTTCATATTTTGCTGTTAAAACACTCACACAGATCCTGTTGAACACACACACACACACACACACACACACACATGCTCACATCTCCTGTGAACCCCCTCTTTAACGTCAGCAGTTTCATCACAGCGAACACACACACACACACACACACACACACACACACACACACACACACACACACACACACACACACACACGTACGCTCCAGGCCCTTTCCTCTCCTCTGCATTGCTCTCTCTTGCTCTCCTTTTTTTCTCCCTCTAACTCTTTTCTCTCTCTCTCTCTCTTTCTTTCTCTCTCTCTCTCTCTCTCTCTCTCTCTCTCTCTCTCTCTCTCTCTCTCTCTCCACTGTTTTCTTGTTACAGATTTTCCCACACCACACCCCTCTCGCTGCTCTGTCTCTCTGGCGATTGCTGACACCACAATTTGATCTCCCGCACCCCCTTACCACACACACACACACACACACACACACACACACACACACACACACACACACCACTACAACACACACCACACACATCACACACACTAAATCTACTGCAAACGCACCCTTTCACATGCATTACACCCCTACCTCTTTTTGTGCCACCGCACACATTCACTCAAACACACACACACATACACACACACACACACACACACTACACACCCCACATCATCTCCTGCTCCGTCGTGAAAGGGTTCCCTTTCCTCAGGCGATCCCTCCGGTGAAACTCTGATTGTACGTTTCGTTTGGATCAAGGAAAACGTTTTGAGGGCCCGGGGCAGTAGACTTGCGTCATCACTTGCGTGCTGCAATCTGCAGCGGAGAGAAAAGGTCCAGAGTTGCGACACACACACACGCTGCTTTCATCTCCCCACCGTCAAGGTGTCTGTTTGCCCGGTGAACTCCAGACTCTCACTTGGGACATAGGCCGTGTCTCAAATGCCGCACTTGTGCACTTCAGGCACTGTTTTTCAGTGCCTAGGGCGCTCTCGCTGAAAATTTCACTTGACGAGCAACTTGCACTGAAAGGTCGCGCCCAGGACTGATCCCCTAACAATGGCCGGAAAAAAATAAATGGCACGGAGGGACACCATCGCTGGCAATCTTGCAGCCTTCAGCTAGACACGAGTTGGTCACCACAGCTCTCCTAATTCTGTATTAGTAATGTTGATGGGACACCTTTTTTTAACATTTTTCATCCGCCACAACCAAAATATTGTATGTGTGATTGTTGTCCTTTGGGCTGAAGGACATGGAAATACAAGCACCAGACGCTGTGCATTGTAAACAGTAGGCAACTCACAGTGCATAGTGCTCAAGTTTTTCCACGACACTGTGCACTA
>NW_026946151.1:0-18653 GCF_034702125.1 Engraulis encrasicolus | reverse complement strand
AGATGCTTCTTTACCATGGGTTCTGGGGGGAGATTAACCACATAAAATGGCTCGGCGGGCTGCATGTCGTCCCCGGTCCTGAGTTTGCCCACCTCTGTAGGAGGTACATGGAATAAATATAATAACAAATGTATGGAGCATAGTTAGCATTGCAATTAGAGGAAGTGATGGAACATTAGTGAGGGGGTGCTCATTGTGACAAAACAGCTTTAGGGGGTACGCATGACAGAAAAGGTTAAGAAACATTACAATAGCCAATGTGAAGTTAGAAGCTAAAAGGAAAGATTAAAAAACAAAACGTCTCAAAAATGTTAAGTGTCAAGTCACCTGATTTGGTCTGCTTGTACTTCTCCACCTTGCTGGCCAGTGTGATATCGCACTTCTCGAGGATCTGCTGCAGTTCCTCCACATTGTCTTCCGTTAGCATCTGCTGTTTCTCCATCTCTGTCAGGACATCCAGGGCAGTCTAGAAGAGGACAAAGAGGAAATCAGTTGTGTCACAACCACTGGCTCGTTAGTGGCTGTAACATTAAGGGAGACCACACCGATTTGTACATTTTAACAAAAAGAGTCTTTATTTACAACATGTATCAGTGATCAGTAATGTGAATTAACCAAGGAATGTATCAGTAAATGAGTGTTGTCCAAAAGGGTGCAAGTGTGGTGCAAATCCCGGCCGTCGTTGACGTGACCATACGGTCACCAAACGAATGTGCCTGTGGGATGAGAGAGAGAGAGAGAGAACATGCTGATGGGAGGCCTTTTATAGGCCACCCAATCAGCAGCCCTCTGAGATGAACAACCTGTCAGGCCAGCTCCACCTGCAGGTCGGAGGACTTAAGTGCCCGCAAACACTAACCGGCAGAGCCGGGCATGACATCCCCCCCCTTAAAAACAGAGACCCGTGTTAACTGGGTCTCTGAAGCACCATCAAAAAAAAATAAAAAATAAAAACAAAACAAAATGCTACAGTAGCTATACTAGTAACTATACTCCCACTGACGGACCTCCCCTCCACCCCAGACCAACCAGAACCCAAACCATCCCAAACACCCTCCTTCCCCTCCGACCTTCCCTGCACCCAGCAAATCCTGGTACCCGGACAGCGACCTTTAAGGGAAACAGAGAAAAACGCAGGTTAGGAGTGAGTGGAGATGATTAGACCTCCTGGTCCAGAGCCCGAGAGAGCGCATCAGCCATTACATTTTCCACCCCGCGAATATGGCGGATCAACAGGTGGAATGGCTGCAGAAACAGAGCCCAGCGCAGCAGCCGCTGGTTGGTGGATCCTTTAAAGGACTGGAGAAATGTGAGGGGGTTGTGATCAGAGTAGACCACAATTGGATGGAGACCCCCTCCCACATAGACTTCAAAGTGTTGCAATGCCCAAATCAATGCTAATGCTTCCTTTTCGATCACCGAATAATTAAATTGGTATTTGTTGAATTTTTTGGAAAAATAGCAAACCGGTCTGGCTACTCCATCATCATCACCCTGCAGGAGGACCGCACCTGCTCCCACCTGGCTTGCATCCACCTGCAGCTGGAAAGGCTGATCCAGTTTGGGAGCAGCCAGGACCGGAGCTGACGTTAACAAAAGCTTTGCATTCTGGAAAGCCTGCTGACACTCCTCTGACCAAATGAATTTGGCGCCACCCTTCAACAAATTGGTCAGAGGAGATCTGACACTTGGCTCATAACAGTAAATGGACCAGAGTATTTTGCTGTAAATGGTGACCCCGGAATGGGCAGCAAAGCCAAAACTTGATCACCCGGATTGAAAACTCTGATCTTCGCTTTACGGTCATAACGCAGCTTCATTTTCACCTGAGCTTTAGTCAAATGCTCGGTTGCCTCTTTCCATGCAAGCAACAGCCTACGACGAAAACCATCTACATACTCAGTGAAACTGGCGGGAGTGTTCTGCAGATCCAGATTGGCATTTAAAACAGACAGTGAGGTTCGGACTTTGTGGCCAAAGACTAGGTCATTAGGACTAAAGCCAGTGCTTTCTTGAACTACACCACGCGCAGACAACAAGAGCCATGGCAACGCCTCCTCCCAATCCCTCCGCATCTCAACACAGTAAGCGCGCAAGAGAGACTTCAACGTGGCATGCCAGCGCTCCAATGCCCCCTGACTCTGTGCGTGATAAGCGCTGCTCAAATTGTGTTTCACCTGCATCGACTTCAACGCTGCAGCAAATGTTCTGGAGGTAAAGTTAGACCCTCTGTCGCTCTGAATTACCTTTGGAATGCCAAAGACAGAAATGAATTGAGACAAACACTTCAATATTGATCTTGTGGTAATTGTTCTCAAGGCATACGCTGCAGGATAACGAGTGGCCTGGCACATAATGGTAAAGAGGTACACACAACCAGATTTCGAAGGGGGTAGTGGCCCTACACAATCAATAATGAGATGCTCAAATGGTGTGCCAACAGACGGAATAGGTTGAAGTGGTGCAGGTTTAATGGGAGTACTCTGTTTCGCAACCTGGCAAACATGACATGCTTTGACAAATCTAGATACATGGCGTTTCATCCGTGGCCAGTAAAAATGTTCCAAAAGACGTCGGTAGGTTTTCTTAACTCCAAAATGCCCAGACTCTGCTCCATGGGCTGTTCTCAAAATCAAATCACGGTATTTGTCAGGTACCATCACTTGAATCACCTGACCTGCCACTTCAGGATCAACACCTGGCAACCACGTATGCAGCAAAACGCCATTCTGAATGAAGTAACCCATCGTTGGATCAGTAGAAGCTAAAGCAAAATATTTCTCAAAGCTCTGATCATTCTTTTGTGCCTCAATTAAATCTGGACATGATAGAGGTTCAGGCAGCTCAGGAACAAAAATAGGCGCAGACTTGGATACATCCGAGGATTGCGCCTGCACGCGAGACATGGCCCTAGTCACAGCGCAAGCAGTAAACACTTCTGGGAATTCTTGACAACACGCGTCTGGCTCCTCTACAGATAGCGGTACAGGTGTAACAACTGGAGGCGGAGAAACTAAACACCCACCCAAATTGTTCCCCAGGATTACATGGATATCCTGCATAGGCAGAGACGGTCTCACAGCAATAGTCACCTCCCCATTCACAAATCCTGAATTCAAGTGAATTTTGTGCAACGGTACAGAAAATGACTGCATGCCTATTCCTCTAATCAAAACACACTTCCCAGTGTCAGATGCTGTGGAAAATGGCAAAACTGCTCCAGAAATGAAACTCTCAGATGCCCCAGTGTCTCTTAAGATTTTAACTGGAACTTTTTGTGTCTCTCCAACCAATGACACCCAGCCATCACTAATGAATGGAGCGAAATCAGATGCAGCTGACTCTGATTGCGTCTGCTCGTCTGCCACAGATGCGCAATCTTCAATCACTTGCTCACAATCAACTTCCAAACGAGGTAACGGGGTTAGATCAGAGACGCCAAAATCAACTGGATGCACAACAGAAACACACCCAGCTGCCTTGGCATTAGATTTACGGCCTTTCAATAGCGGGCAGTCCTTTTTCCAATGTCCCTCCTGCAAACAGTAATGACATTTATCCGTCGGACTTGGGCGAGATTTGCTACTTCCATTGTCAAATTTAGGAACATTACTGGAATTGCCATAATTGGATCGATTTGAACTACGACCATAACGAGGAGGAGAACGCTGTGGAGGAGAACGAGCAGGATCATAACGCTGGTGGCTATTAGGCCTATACCGTGGAGGACTGCTGTAAGGCATACGTTTATGCGTCAACACAAAAGTATCAGCAAGCGAGGCCGCTTCCTCCACTGACTTTGCCTTTTGCTCATTAATGTAGGTAGCAATTCGATCTGGTACAATGTTCTTAAACTGCTCCAAAATCAACAAATCACGCAAGTCTTCGTAAGTTGAGACAGACTCAGAAGTAAGCCACCGGTTAAAATAAGTACTCAACTCTCTTGCCACTTCAGCATGAGTCTGATTATCACGTTTACGCCAGTTTCTGAAACGTTGTCTGTAAGCTTCTGGATTCAGTTCATAACATTTCAAGACCGCTTTTTTCACCTCAGCATACTTGTGCCTATCAACAGATGTTAATGCCAAGTATGCCTCCCGTGCGCGTCCTACTAGTACAGTTTGCAAAAGCACCGTTCTATCCTCTTCACTCCACTTTTTATCAGAGGCCATTTGTTCAAACAGCGAGAAAAATACGTCTGGATCACGTTCATCAAACTTTGGCACGTACTTAACCATGCTATCCATACTTGACCCGGACAGATTTCCACTAATCTTACCTTCTGACATTAGTTTCAAACGATCCTGTTCAACTTTAATTTTCTCAAGCTGCACTGTAAGGTCCATTTCACCTTTTTTCAAATCCACTTCTTTTTGAAATTTAAGTTTCTCCATATCTGCTTGCTGTTGCAACTCCCGTTCCAATTTGATTCTTTCCACATCCGCTCGCTGCTGCAATTCTCGTTCCAATTTAATTTTATCCAAATCTGCTTGCTGTTGCAATTTACGCTTTTCCAGTTCAAACAGACGTTCTTTCTCCTTAGCCTGTTGCGCCCACTCAAATTCAAGTGCCTTCATCTCTCTTTGTTGCTCAAACGTCAATGTGCCTACCCTCTCTGACTGCATAGGCTCTGACATACCCTTCACATGAGAGTCACCACCTTTTCCTGAAGGCAAAATGCCCTGCTGACACAAAAACTCCTGAATGGAGTCACGCAAGGCCCCCTTCTTACCAGTTTTAATGGCTGACGACAATTCCATGTCATACTTTTCTGCCAATTGCAACAATTGTTCCTTGTTAAGGGCATACAACAATTTATCAGATGGTGCTTCCACAAAAGCCTCCATCCTGCTCAACCCAGGCCGTCAGTACCAATCTGGCTACTGTACCAAACCAAAAATGAAACTACTGAAAAAACAAACCAAAACTAGCTCTAATTACGCTAGGCTCTCTCTCCCCAACCAATCCAACCAAGTCTCTAAAACATTACAGTTATGTTAACACAGCAAACTAACCTCGGAGCATCCCCCTAAACATTTCCCCCCCACTAGACTAATCTATTTTCACACAGAGCCCGAGGACGAGGATCATTTACTCACCAATACCTGTGGAGACGTACCATCCCGACCAAGCCGATTCAGCCGTTTCTCCAAGGCGGTGCCCTCGCCCAGGCTCTGTGACAGCAGGAACCTAGAACCCGTACTAGATGGGGATAAAGGCAGCAGCTCCTCAGAGGTTGAATGCCATGCTACAAACTGCAATGAAACTAAACCAAGATGGCTGGAACAAACAAATCAATTGTTCACCTACTCTTGCACGGTCCAACAAAAATCCAAAAGCACAAATCAGTATAGGCCTCCCCAATTAACTAACTGATAACAGGCCCCAACTGACTATCAGCAGTTCACAATTAGTAACTCAGCTCTACTCACCTTCCTACGCTCCAAAAGCCAGTAGAAGGAATACTTGTAGCCAAATACTAAATACAAAGAGCTCTACGCACCTTCCTACGCTGCCATAGCCAGTAGAAGGAATTACCATAGCCTAAAGTTACTACCAAAGATCGGATGAGCCCCCATATGTCACAACCACTGGCTCGTTAGTGGCTGTAACATTAAGGGAGACCACACCGATTTGTACATTTTAACAAAAAGAGTCTTTATTTACAACATGTATCAGTGATCAGTAATGTGAATTAACCAAGGAATGTATCAGTAAATGAGTGTTGTCCAAAAGGGTGCAAGTGTGGTGCAAATCCCGGCCGTCGTTGACGTGACCATACGGTCACCAAACGAATGTGCCTGTGGGATGAGAGAGAGAGAGAGAGAACATGCTGATGGGAGGCCTTTTATAGGCCACCCAATCAGCAGCCCTCTGAGATGAACAACCTGTCAGGCCAGCTCCACCTGCAGGTCGGAGGACTTAAGTGCCCGCAAACACTAACCGGCAGAGCCGGGCATGACAGTTGTCATCTGTGATTCTCAGTCATTAAAGGGCAGGCTCAAAAGATAAGCTGTAAGAGACTTCCACAACTACTTTCTGTTTTTTTAATTATTCTCTCTTTTTTTAGGATTTTCTCGCCTTTCTTTGGGCAGGACTGATTAAGAGGAAATAGGAAAGTAATGAGAGAGAGAGAGAGAGAGACGGGTGGATCGGGAAATGACCTCAGGCCGAAATCGAACCCGGGTTTCCGGCATTTCAGTCAGGGCCCTAGACGACTGAAACGCCGGACCCCACGGCCGACCCCCAAAAAGACTACTTTTTGTCGTTTTAATTCTGAGGCAAAGCCAACCATCCTTTTTTTCCCGATAAAGGGCAAAACATTGCGTGGTAGAAAAATAATACAATTATGGATAGTAAAAGGGAAGACATTGCACTCACTGCTGAGACTACTTTTTGAGATAAAAGTACAGAACATCTGGTGTAGCACAGATGTCGTTCTTAGTTATGTCATGTGTTTTCAGTGCAGTAGACTAGACTAACGTTCGACAAGTGTCTTCAGTGATAACTAACTAATAAATTTACCAACTAATAAAGGGCAAAACATAGATTTAAAAAGTTCAAAGATCCATGCACAGCTTAGGTGGTGGTAAACGCAGGAGCATGCAATACTTCAAGAGGAAAAAAAGTTTACGTTTAAGTTTGAAATGTGTTGCTCTCAAAGGGCAAAACATATTGTATAACAAAAAATAAAAATAATACGGATAGTAAAAACAAAGAGGGTACACTCACCGCTGAGGCTTCTACTTTCCCTCGAGGCAGATTCACTAGAAACTTCATGGAGGCCAGTTTTTCACTCGTCATATCTTCAGCTATGTCGAACAGCATCTTCCTGTACAATGGCAAAGAATGCTGAGACGTTAAAAATAGAAACACTGAAATGCACTGTAGGTGTTGTAACCTTAAAATAGCTCTTCCATTGTCGACTCCGAAGTTCTTGAAGCAACTTGAAGCAGGTTAACAGAAACTTCTGGAAGGGACATACATGTCATGCTCTGCAGCTGCACAAAGTTAATTGAATGGAGTGAACCATCTCTCTGTATGAGAGACTATTCACTTGAAACATAAGTAGGCATAAGAGGAAAACTTGTATGTCTTTTTTTCCGAAACAAAGTAAGTTGTGTTCAGTTACAAACTAACAAACTAACTAACAACTAACAAACAGTTGTGTATGTTCAATACAGTACATGGCACAATCAAGTACAATAAACTTTTAGAACGGGGCCAAAATCATAATCGGGAAGGAATTCATGGGACGAACACAATTTTTATTTTTCAACGTGTGCGTGCATGCACCATTTATGAGATGTTCAGGACTTGAGAGAAAAGGATGTGTTGTGACCCTACAGTGCCCTGTGGAGTATTACTTAACAAACACATTACATTGCATTATGCTTATCTGATGCTTTTATCCAAAGTGACTTAGTTATTTTACAAGTATTGGTTTAAGTCCCTGGAGCAATGTGGGGTTAGGTGCCCTGCTCAATGGCACATCAGCCATGGATGGAGGTGGAGGGAGAGGTAAGGATGAGATTCAAACCTGCAACCCTCTGATCTGAAGACCCCCTCCCTTACCATTAGGCCACAGATGCCCCTGCCCATGTGCAGAGAAAAATTGGGCGGTTTTTGCAATGACGTTAGTAGTACATGTGTTGTTTATAAACAAGATGATGCATTTGGCAATGCAAATAGACACTAAATGAAAAGAGTCTTATTTCAATTCATCAAGTGTCCTGTCCATTCTCACATCCTCAAGCACATTTGCATATCTGTAAATACCAACAAAACCCACCTGTACGTTGATAAGTGGGGATTACTCTGCACAGCGGTCTCCACCTGCTGCCGGCTCTTCTTAAAACGGCGGAGCAGGTCAAAGCGATTGATGGTGTAGAGCAGCTCCTCCAGAAAGCTCATGTCGTCCATCTTCCCTTGCTCGCTCAGCCGTTTAAAGAGGACCTGGGCGTCAATCACCGTCTCCAGGGGTTTCCTGCCTATGACATCACTGCAGAGGAACTTGAGCGACTTGACCTCTGCCGAGTCTAACTCCTGGTCGATCTCCAACAGAAGCTTCAGATTGTCCTCCATGATTGGGGAGACTGTTGGTGTCCAGGAGGATGCTTGCAGGGAAGCCACCCGCTCGCTGCAGGTGTGGTGCGGAGATTTCTCCCCCTCTTTGGATATTGTTGTGTTGATTCACTCACTCACTGATTGAATAAAATAAATAAATAAACATTTTGACCTCAAAAAGCACAAAACAAGTCACACATAGCCTAGACCAGGGGTTCCCAAAGGTTACCATGACAAGGCCCCCCCATACTCTGGTAGATTAGAGCCCAGTCGCTATTTTTTTCTGTGCACCCCACCATCGGCTAGTATATGGGTCAGTGCCCCACATATATGAAAAAATAACGTAATGTTAAGATATGCAGAGTAGATTATAATATTACAGTTCTTAACTACAAGTAATAGTGTTTAGCTTATTTTTGGAGTAGTTCTTCAATGTACTCACTTATTTCTACTTTTTTTCCTTCCAACCTGCCGTGTCCCCCCTAGCACCTTATCGCGGTCCACGGCCCCCACTTTGAAAACCACAGACCTAGACTAGGCCCTAGAGTAGCATTTCTCAAAAGGGGCTCTACAGCCCCAAGGGCGTTGAGAGCAAGACAGGTTTGGGGGATGTTGGGAAGGCCCTTTCAAAGTCACATCATCCTTGACAGCTGTCTAATAATCATACAGCATAATCACAGATGATAATCATTTTTTATATTTTCATACTCTTTATTATCATGCTGTTGTTGGGAGGCAATGCTCATACTGAGCAATGAGCAATGCTCATGCTATGCTCATACTGAGATCTGAAGGGCATTTCTTCAACAAGAAAGAATTTATTTTATGTTCACAGTCACAATTGTCAAACAACTAAGGCCTAAAAGAACATACTTCATGCCCAGTCAGTCTCATTTGAAATCATATCAGAAAATGTAACCTAGTACCCCTAGGCTACTCTCACATAATAATAACAACAACAACAACAACAATAGGCCTAACAAAATGGCAACAGCAAGCCGTCTGGCTCTGCCATCCAGTCGCTCTAGGTACTCCCAGTCAAGATTGTTCTCCGTTGTGGTACCCAAGTGGTGGAACAGTCTCCCAGAGGCAGCAAGAAGCACATCTCTTGCAGCCTTCAAGAAACAACTAAAGACATTCCTCTTTCGAGAGAATCTACTAGACTAATGCTTGAACTGGCCTTGCCCCAGGGCAGACTCCTGACATGATGTTTAGTTTAGTTTGTGAGTGTGTGTTTGTGTGTGTGTACTCGTTATTTAAAAAAAAAAAAAACTAACCCCTCTTTGCAATTGCACATGTTGTTCTGTATATCTCCTGTGCACTTTGTATTTGCTTGTGATGTTGGCTTCATTATGTCCTCTTTTGAAAGTCGCTTTGTTTATAAAGCGTCTGCCAAATGCAATGTAATGTAATGATGCAAGGAACAACTGACACATTCACAACCCTCAGGCTGCACACACCTAGTAAGTTGATAGCGAATCGATAGGGTGGTATGTAAAGTCAAAAACAGTTTCAATTTACAGCATGATCATTTTTAATTTCGATTTAGCTGATAGGCTACTACAAAAACACGTCGAGACATGTCTCTCGGTTACTTTTGTGAACTGACAATTCTACTACAAAGTCGCAACAAGTGAAAATGTAACACTGAACGCAACAAGATGTCACATTACATAGGCCTATCCTTTACAAAACATTAACAGAAATGCGAAAAGGTATGGAAAGTTATCCACAAAGATAGGCGATGAAGTTGTTGTGACTCGACTTTTGACTTTCATTCATCAAAACAAACAATCCCACAGGTTTTTCCAGGAAAGTCGTTCAAAATACTTTAAAACACTTACCTTTTCTCTTTTTAGAGAAAAACGATTTTGCTCAGCAACGCAGTTAAGCCTAATCCCTTATCGACTGTTCACTTGGGCTTATCGTCATCCAACAAACAGCAAAACTTCTTGCTTTCAGTTTCTCTACGCCTCGCGGAAGAACTACTGTGATCGTGACGTCATGGACTGCCTCGTGGACTGTTAGCAAAAGTGACACATTCCTTCAAAAAAGGAGCAGTCTGGGCCTTCCAGTTGTATTGGTTTATGGGACTGTAAGAGTTACTATTTACAAAGAATCAACAAGAGTCCATGTTCTACAGACTCCCACTGCAGGTCATCTGTGGCTTGTTTTGTAACTTGTCCTGTCTTCATATAAATATATTCTACTTCTTTTTATTATTTGAAAACATTTATCTTTATTGTACTTTTATTTCTATTTTATTTTTGCATTTTAATTACTCTCCTTTTGTTAATTCACTGAAGCTTTGTTTTACTTTCCCTACTGTTATGTATTTGTTTTGATTGTAAAGTGTCCTTGGGTATTTTGAAAGGCGCTCAAAAATAAAATGTATTATTATTATTATTATTATTATTATTATATAACATAGTGTTTCTGAACGGGGGCAGTACAGCCCCCCAGGGGACGTTGGAGAGCTCTAGGGGGGCATTGAGAAGCATAGGCCTACAGCTGAGAGGGGGCGGTACTTAGTTGCCATTGGGGTCATTAGTCCATATCATTTTGTAATACTAAGGGGGGCGTTGCCAGTCTTATGATGAAGTCAAGGGGGCATTGGGAGGCTTATAATTAGGTCAAGGGGGCGTTTGTTCAAAAAAGGTTGAGAACCACTCATATAACAGATCATGTAAATAAACATAAAGAAAGTGTTAAATGCAATAGGCCAACTTTTTCACTCCCAGCACTTCATTTATTAAATATTTAATGTTATACATAATGTCGGTAGCAGATTCATACAATTGCAAACAGCTTCATTACCACAATTCTTTTTTTTTTGTCCTGACTATGTTAGGGATCTGGTATTTTTGAAGGTGTCTCCCGGTGGGCGCTGAGAAGAGAAAGGGGCAAAGTAGTCCCTGGCGAAAGTGAAGATGTCCCG
Source organism: Engraulis encrasicolus (assembly GCF_034702125.1). Taxonomy (NCBI): domain Eukaryota; kingdom Metazoa; phylum Chordata; class Actinopteri; order Clupeiformes; family Engraulidae; genus Engraulis; species Engraulis encrasicolus. Next base: position 7,648 of record NW_026946151.1, on the reverse strand, counting down.
AGGTTTCCTCAACAATAGGAACTGCAGGAAGTCGGCTAGAAGGGCCCTCAGCTCCGGGTGGTGCCTCACGTAGGACATGTGGTCCGCCTTCAGCTCCTCCTGTGGGGGAAAGACAGAGTGTGCTGAGAGGGAGGACAAGGCACCAGACATCAGAATCTGTGGTGTTCGCAACATGACCTAATGGTTGGGTCGGTTAGGCAGTCAAACTGGATTGATAAAGTAAAACACCCAACATGTATTCCTTCTGCCTCTCTGCTTTCAAGACGTGCAGTCTCTCACTATGTGTCTAACTAACTAACTAACTACAGGTAACTTATCTACCCAAGATGAGATGGATGAGTGGATTAGTTGGACTTTCATTTTCTGAACCCAGGATGTCCTCCCTGGTTATATTTGGGTCAATGACATTTTAGTAGTAGGTAGCACAAGTCAGGGTGGTGCAACATTAGTTATTACCACTATTGTAAAGATCAGTGGTTCTTAACCTGGGGTGCGGGCACCCCCTGGGGGTGCGCCAGAGATTCCAGGGGGTGCGCAGAATTTTGTTTGTGTTGAGGTTGTGACCAAAATTATGCTTGCAAACACTATAGTTAGGTCAAATTAAGACCAAATTAGAACATGTTATGGTCCCCATTTTAAGCCATTAAGGTATTGATTAATGTCTCAAGCAAGAATCATTGTAATTAATCACTTAAAACATTTTTTAGTGCATGTACACGTGCAGAGGTTTGTGTTGGGGGTGCGCGGCTTGTCTTCGGCACAGGAAAGGGGGTGCGTTAAGTAAAAAAGGTTAAGAACCACTGATATAGATTGTTTTGTTTAGATTAATCTAAGAAGCATATACATTGCAGTACATTAATTATCAAATACTAATTAATTTATGGGCATAAGCTGTGGTTGTACCACCTGACATCTGAGCCCCCCCACCCAGCGCCCAAAAAAATCTGTCATTGATCCATTTACCTTTCGATCCAGAAATTTGGAGTAGAGTTGCATGTCATCCTCCCACTCCAGAGGCCTCTTTTCAAACACAGGCTTGTCATCCTCATTGTCTGCAACGAAAGATTTAGGTGCTCGTTACACATATGTGGATATTTTTAAATACAGATACTGTTATGTCTGTTTACGTGTAAACATGATATGTGATTAAAAAATAGAAACGCCATTATAGGTGGTGGGCCCAGTCTCATATCTTGTCAGTTCGTTGGTGTTAACGAGTGGCAACTTTATTTTTGCTTATATAACCCCCTGACAACCCATTAATCAATATTTTGGCTGTTGCCATCCTCAAAACTTGCACATTGATTTATAAAAATGACAACAAAAACTAGCCGATCGAGTGACGTCACATCAATGCAAAGTCAACGAGGCAGAATACAGCTAGCGCGTGCATGCTACCCGGAACCGTCAGATTTCATGGCAAAAAGTGACAAGTTGGGGGGTAAGTGGGCTCACTTGTTGTGTACATGCAAAAAAAAAAAAATCTCAAACTTTCAGGAGTGCTCTTTTTCGCTGTTAGTGTTCGACTGTCTGGCCATTATTGGGCAACGAGAGATAAATGTCAAAAAGATGACAGGTCTGTTCCCTCAAAGCAATAGAGCAATGAGGTGACGGGGGTAGATCAATTCGCCTAAAAACTACGTGTCAGTAAAGAAATGCAAGCTGTGTTATTTTTTCCAGTAACAGGAAAATGGTCAGGAATGAAATGCCTACGTTGTTTCAATGATTAGGTGAATTATCTGCCTATGAAAAAAGCCTGATATGCGGATAAATATTCCCTTTTCAACTTTGAGGGGCGGAGACTTCCCATTGACTGTGCATTATGTGACGTCACCCCCAGTCTTTTTTATTTTCGTTATTTTTTAAGGTCAACGTGCAACTTTTCAGCGTGGCAACAGCCAGAATATTGCTTTACATATTGTCAGGAGATCATATTAGAAAAATCAAGTTGCCACTCGAAAGTGAGAACGACACTCATTTTCTAAAGGAGCTACGAAATCTAGCCCACCGTCTATTATGACAGGTTTAACCCCCTAAATGGGATATATTTGAAAGTAGAGTTCTGAAATGCATATTGTAAAACCATGTAAACTATGTAAAACTATGTATAAGTGTAAACTACTAATGTTTTCAAAAACATTCACATATGTGTAAACAGTGAAGTTTTGCAAGTGCATAAGAACTATAAGCAATAATAAATAGATTGTATTTGTAAAATCTGGGCCTGCACTGCACATTCTCATTGTTTGCAAAGGCAAATGCAGAATGTACACATATATATATATATATATATATATATATATATAAAAAACGTATTTGAAAAATCTGTACCTCCAGTTACATGTTCAGGCAGCTTGAGTAGTTTCATCATCACAGGCGAGCCCACCTGAATTCTGCTGGCCAAATGCCTGCATGTGGAAGCGCAGTGTTAGGGCAAAGCAAAGGGCATCTGTGCTTGACACATTTCAACCATGATATGACATCAAATAATGAGGCAATATAGCCATGACAGATACTGTTATATTGTTTATTCTATGTTAAAAATAAAACCACAAAGGAAAGGGAAATGCTGAATGAAACGAGGAACTAATAAAGCCAAGTAGTTAACGACAATATTATTATTAATACAAAACATAGAAGGTAGAGTATCAAAAAATAGGTACAGCATACATGAATAACACAGAAGCGTAATGCAGAAAAAATACCGTTGGTAAAGAAGGAGGATTCAAAACCGTTGTAAAGAAACATGCAGCACTGAACGCATCCAGCAATAAAAACAACAGGTATTAGATGCATTTATCTCATTTATCTAGTAATCCCTTGTGAGGGAGGGCAATTATATAAATTCGATTCAATAAGCTGCAACTAGTGCAGTAACTTAGGAGTATGTGAAGGAGAAAAAAAATCATAGTCTTGACGTGGCATCTTACCCATCTCGTAGGAAGTAGCACTGCCACATTGCAGGAATGTCATCCACTGTATCGACGATCCTCTCAATGCCAAACACCTCCACCGTCTCATTCCCAACCACCTGCTTCTTCTCCCCCAGTTCCCTCTGCATAGACACAGCACACAGCTTCAGCTTGATTGCACGTGTGTGTGTTTGCGTGTGTGTGTGTGTGTGTGTGTGTTTTGTTAATATCTGTATCAGTATGTTTAGTTTGAACATTGTGAATGTGTATTTACTGTTGGTGTATGTGTATTTATTGTTGATGTTGCCACAGAATTAAACAGTAAAACATTTTATTGAAAAAAAATCTTGACCTGCTGGTTGTTACTTTTGCACTCACATAGGTGGAGAGACTGATCTGGGTCTCAGCATCGAACGAGAGAAACTTCATGCAGTCTGGAAAGTTCTTCCGTCGGGCCAGAACACGAAGTAGAAGCAAGTTGGCGGCCTCGGACACAAACCCACACAGAGATTCCAAGGGAAATGTGGACGTCTGTTCCCGTACTTCCTGAAAGAAAAGAACATGAGAGGAAGAGAGAGAGAGATTCAAAAGGGCAAGACAGGGAGACCACTAAGGGCCTCCGCACACCGGCTCCAACAAGTTCGATTACATTGTTGTCAATACAACCCCGCACACCGGTGCTGATGTTCGCAGACATTTGCCGATGTCGGCAAGCGATTAGAGACGGAGCCGCCCATTGACTATCCATGTTCGTGTGAAATTGGGTTTGGGGGTCCGAATTGTGTTGGAAGCGAAAGTGCTCCGCAGTGCTGTTGTAGCCAATGTGCGGAGGCCCTTACACCCTATATGACTGATTGGTAGGCATGTGCATACGGTATGAAGAACACAACATGCAGCATGTGTGTAAGAGTCAGAGAAAGAGAGAGAAAGATGCAGTGTGTGTGTGTGTGTGTGTGTGTGTGTGTGTGTGTTTGTTTGTTTACCTCAGCCTCTCGCGTGACCTTATACACAACCAGCTGCCCATCTTGTTGCACCATATGAGACTTTCTGTCCAGGTTATGTCCTTGGAGCTGGGGAGTATTAAAGTAGTAAATTATTATTTATTTTAAGTATTAAGTGTTACATTTACATTAAAAACCACTTTAATTTATGAATGAAATGTTAATAAGTCTGTGAGAAAACAGGTTGGCGATGTATAAGCAGAATACCTTCACATACTCATGATGGTGCTGTTCCAGAGTTTCAAATGAAGGGGTAACATACCCTGCCAAGTAAAGAAAGAAAGAAAGAAAGAAAAAAAGAAAAAAGAAAGAAAGAAAGAAAGAAAGAAAAAAAGAAAAAAGAAAGAACGCAAGTTGTTTGAGTGTGTAGGGTTTTTTGCACCTATTAAGTAGACTACCACACACACCTGTAATTGAGGTCCCACACGGTATGTCGTCAATGGCGCCATGGCTTTTGGCATGGATGAGATAGCACAGCTGGCTATTATGGACTGTCTTTTGGACATCAATGCAGAGCTCCCCCAGTTCCTTGCCAGTGTCTGACACGGTCACCAGGGTGTCCCGAAACAAGCACTGCTTCAGTTCATCAAACTCTGTTCAAAGGGGAGTTTCACAATGTGACAAAACATTCTTATATTGTCAAGAATGGTTTAAATGTAGGTTCAACATAGTCATCTTTTTAACAAATAATTACTGAAATTGTTTTCTGTGGCCTAAGGCTTGGTGTGGGTCTCATTGCTCAAAGCTACTTGTGCGTTGGTCACTCATGCACGCAAAATCAAGTTGCCAAAAACAGATGGTGAGCAGTGTCCAAATCCAAAAATAGAATATAATTCAGCCATCTTTTGCAGCAAAAAAAAACACAAACAAAAAAAAAACAAAACAAAAAAAACACTTTGACCCTGTTTTGTGTCATACATACTCACCGATTTTGTCAATAAACTCACGTGCCTCACATGAGGATTTCAACGATTCTGTTTCTGTCAGTCCCTGGGAAGAATCATCCTCCATGACTGTTTTGCTGAAGGAGAAAAATAACAGTAGAATAGGCCCACATGTCCTCGTAGTTGGTAATGCAATTCCCTCCAGTTAGACGAAGAAAAAAAACTTTTTCCGTAGAGTTCAATACGACGAAAACAATGTCATAATGGCCCAAAATGTTGTGTCTAGGCTGTGCCAGTGGTGGTGTCATAAAGTAACAACCCAGGTACCACATGCTATGAAGCGTGAAGTAGGCCTATCGATTCTGCATTAACGTGAAATCTACCTCCCTTTGATTGCCAATGGCCTACCCTGTTACTGTTTTGAAGTCTTGTACAAACGTATGAAACATCGCCTACCGTGCAGTTTTCGCTGGACACCTTAAGTGCACATTTTTTATTCGGATACAGGCTTGGCTGCCGCTTACTGTCTTGCAGACAAAGTGGTAGCTTGATGCTGGCTAACAACAAACTCCCAACATCCTAGTTGCCTTGGCAACAGCTCGAGGCAGACCACAGCGCCCCTACATGGCGCTCCATGACCTAAGGCCCATTGATTGTAACAGACTAACTAGACCAGCGGTGCTCAAACTTTTCCAGACCGAGAACCACTTTGATCCCCGAAAAATCTTCAGGGACCAACTGTCAACTGAATTGACAGTTGACAAGTGTTAATGTGACACTCAGAGGCGGAGCTATAGGGGGGGCGAGCAGGGCACTTGCCCCTGGGCCCAGGGCCCTCCCGTATTGGAGGGGCCCTACTGTGAGCTTGGCAAGCTGTATAGGGGGCCCTACAAGTGTCTTGCCCTGGGGCCCTGTGTGCAATTGTTCCGCCACTGGTGACACTGCTAATTTCGATGCAGATCACTTACTTTTTATTCACATTACAAGTCGGTCTTAAGGTGAAAATAAGACTTCAGCTATGTTTAGCTTTGTAATTATATTACAAATATAACCTTGGAAAAGTAGAAATCCTCTCGCGGACCACCTGTACTCTGTCGCGGACCACCAGTGGTCCCCGGACCACACTTTGAGAATCACTGAACTAGACAGACAAAAGGTTAAGTTTTTAAATTATACATTTCACATAGGCAAATATCCCCAAGAAAACTCCACATTCAGACACAGCAGATTGTAGGAGAAATAGGGATACTTTATTGTTAAAACACATAAATATAAATATAAGTGCCTCTGGTACCTTTATTAGTCCATAATAATAATAATAATAATAATAAAAAAAACCAAGTGTTGATTTTAACAGTTTTGTTGCAAATGTGAGGTAAGGAGTTTAAAGTTCAAAATGTAATGAAATGCTTCACACCAGCAGGGTGAGGTAATCCAGAACCCGTGAACCTGTACACATTTTTTTTTTTAATCAGTGCAAAACAAACTTGTTTTAAAGAAAAGAAATAACGGCTCCGCAGTAGCTTCAACTTCTGCTACAGCAATTGGGAATGGCTTTTGTGGTGGATGAACGCCAGTACTGATGCAGTTACAACACTGGGGTGCATTTCTGGACAGCGTAGTTGTTAGCAGTTAGCAACTTCAGTAGTTGCCAATGGGAAATTGCATTGCAACCAACAAAGTAGCTAACATAGCAACTACGCTTTCCAGAATTGCACCCCTGGTTTGATACTACATAGCTGCAATCACACAAAGCTAATAGTGTGTGCTGCAACCATGTAATACCAAACTACCAATGTGGTATAATCTGTAACAGTATTCTACGTCTACTTAATACATCTCCGGCTATCGGCCTTTGTAGATGTCCTTGCGTCTCCGTAGCTCCTCCAGAATGCGGGCCCTGTAGGCTGTCCAGTCCTCGTCCGGGTCCTGCTGGAGTCCCAGAGCCTGCTGCAGTTCTACGGCATGGCTGCGCAGGAACGGGTTGTACTCCTTCTCTTCCCCCAGTGTGGAGGGACTCTGGGGAGAAGAGAATCAGGGAATAAGCGATAAAGTTAAATAAAAAAGGAAACCATGCACACTACAAAACGGAATTAAACTTTTAAGACGCTGCCACTGTTATAAATTAGTTCTTATCAGAATGGCAATGATCAAATGGTAATGGCCCTGTGCAAGCCCCTGTGCACTGCCATAGTGGCGTAGTACTATGGTAGTAATGCTTTTTCAGTGACTACTACAATATTCCAGTGGTGGAACGGTGTGTGTTAAGGGGCTAGTCATGCAAGGGAGAGCAGTCCAATATCTGCCCCAAGGGAGTAGTACAAACAAACAAACAAACCAAACAAACTAAACAACACAATACAGCCTCGAGTCATTTATAGTCATATTGTAAGTGCGCTTTCTTCAAATCTTGTTTTATGACCAGTTATTTCAGCATGACACGAGAGACCATATTCACATCCGCACAGCTCATATTCCCCTGCTGTATGCTTAGTGAAGATTTTCAACTGGGACATTTCATTAACAGATGTCTATCATGTATCCTTTCATTTTAGAGTTCCTTTTTTGTTGATATCAGTATATTTCAAAGTGCGTTTAATGCTTAATCTTTTCCCACTACTTAGCGTACACAAAGATTTTCAACTGGGACATTTAATTAACGGATGTGCGGTGTGGTGGGTGTAACCGTGTGTTTCATGCACAGTCCCCCCTCCCTTACTTACCGTACACAACCTCTGGCTCCTCTGCTGATCCACCCACATCAGTTTCTGGTCCCTAGTAGTGTTCAGGGGCTCCACCTCGCGGGAAAACAGGAGATTGTCATCCGCATACTCGTGACCTGGGGACCAAG
>NW_026946150.1:17500-18691 GCF_034702125.1 Engraulis encrasicolus | reverse complement strand
ATAAAAATGGTCCCTGTCACTAAAATATATCTACCATTTGGGTCACAAATAGTAGATTCATGTCTAAATGGAATATTTTTGCTAATTAGGATGGCCACACCACGCGCTTTACTTGAAAATGTGGACTGAAAAATTTGATTGACCCATCTGCACTTCAGCAAATTTGCTCTAGTTGGCTTTATATGAGTTTCCTGCAGAAACATGATGTCTGCAGCTAAAGACTTCAAGTGAGCAAACACTTTTGCTCTTTTAATGGCGTGCCCTAAGCCACGGACATTCCAACTAGTAAAAGTAATCCCAGTGCCACCACCTCTTAAAGAAGAGCTATGCATATCTAAGCACAGTGAAATGTAAAAAGGAACTACATAGAAAACACACACGCAAACCCCCCCTACCCCCGTTCCACTTTCCCAAACAAAGTGAAAGCACGTTCCCTTCAAATAAGCATCGAGGCTGCCGGACCATATCAAAGCAAAACGAAAGTAAAGAGCCCTAAGCCCTCTCTCCAAAAAGCAATAATAGCGTCCATTAGGAGACAAAAATAAAATGTCCCGACCTGTAGAATTGTAAGATGTTACATACCAGGAGATCAATTTAAAACGCAGTACACACTCAAGCCAATGTCATTGCAAACTGCTCGGCTTCTTCCGGAGTGGAGAAAAAACGCACCGATTTTCCCACGGTAACCTTGAGCTTGGCAGGGTAGCGAAAGACGGCCTTGGCACCAGCCTCCTTCAGCTTGTCACGAACTCCTTCAAATGCCTGCCGTTGTTTGTTCACCTCAGCAGGGTAATCAGGGAAAATATGAATTGCTCTATCGTTGTGTGACAGAGGAAACTGCTGTTGAGATAGCTGTAGTATCTTCTCCTTGGTTCGGAAGTAATGGAGCTTGGCTATCATTACGCGCGGCCGTGCCTCGTCGTCATCCTCTGATATACCTCCCAGGCGATGCGCTCGATCCACCACCACAGGCTTTGGGAAATTACCGGCACCTAACAGTTCAGGGATAAACTTCTCCAAGAAATCCACAGCACTTGATCCCTCTATTTTCTCAGGTAGGCCCACAATTTTGATATTTTGACGCCTAGAGCGAGCTTCTAGGTCGATTACTTTGGCACGCAATGCGCGGTTTTCCTTCTGCAGTTCCATGCAAATTTGCTCAACTTTAGTGAGCCGTGTGTCTTGGCTGGA
>NW_026946150.1:0-2500 GCF_034702125.1 Engraulis encrasicolus | reverse complement strand
AAAGCAGTTGGAGTAGCAGCTATTTTGTCCAGAACGAAACAGACCAAGGTCTCACTTAGCTTGATTTCCGTGACCCACACCTAACTGCACCTCAGCTACTGGGGATGTGAAAGCACCGCAGGGCTTGACATTAACTTTTTCACCCATCGGCCACTGTGGCTAGTGGTTTTCCCAAGTCACAGTGCTAAAGCAAGAAGAAAGCATTCCTTTCTACATGGAAGTATATCAAGCAAATACAGTAGAAACTGAGTTACTGAGCTTTTTCTTGGACTTAAATACTGTGTAAGCAATTGATACACAAGGGGAAAACAATAGAATATAGGCTGCTATGATGCGTATGTCATACCAAGGAATAAGCTAGCAGCCAAATTGGCTAGTGACACTGAAAGTATTGCTAGCCACAGCCAAGTTTTACCAGCATTTGGCCGGTTTGCAGGTGCCAATGTCAAGCCCTGAAGCACTGTAACAGTGCTTTTGCTGCATTAGCTCTTATGAAGCCTTCACATGCTATGGGAATTATGGTAGATACCATATGCAGTCAAACGCAGACACACTTCTACAACAAAGGCACTTAAACACAACACCCTCGCAATTTACCGCATCATCTCTCCCATAGCATGTGAAAGCAACTTGACTCCAGCTCAACTGGACAGCTTACTGGCCAGAGTGGAGAGTTGATTAGATTGCCCATGAATTCTCAGAACGTTCACGAATTCTTAGAATGTTCATGGCATACAAACAGGTGTGCAACCACAAGCCAGTGTTCTGAGAAACCATGCAGTGCTATGGATACTGGGAAAAAGCAACGCATATGTAGTGGAACTGTTGATTGTCCTGCGCTGTAGAATGCAATTTGGAGGGGGACGTTTGATGAAACGCAGGATGATGAAGATGATGAAGGATAACAAGGGTGATAAAGAGTGGGACACATACACAAACACAGAGCACACACGCACACACACACACACACACACACACACACACACACACACACACACACACACACACACACACACACACACACACACACACACACACACAGACACACACACACGCACACACACACACACACACAAATGTGTTATAGGTAAGAAGGTGTTGACTTGAATACAGTGTGAAACATTAACATTCTTGTAAGTATATATTAAGTATGTGAATGCTAAATTCCTTGACAATAAGGTACTAACTAGATCTGTGTGTGTGTCTGTGAACGTGCGTGCGTGCGTGTGTGTGTCTGTGTGTGTGTGTGTGTTTTAAATGCCAATGCAAACTGCAGTGCGATACAAAACCACATGCACTTAACAAAATAAGGGGAAATGCCAACACCTCAATTAGAAGTGATACACCTAATCTTGGACATCGAAGGACGTTCAAGAAAAACACAGGAAACACAATAGAGGTTGGTTTTGTCCAAGGCCAGTCAAGGCTACGGAAAGATCAGTTTGGCAAGATTGAGGCCTATACACAGTCGGAAGAGTTTTCTAATGATGATTAGGGCAACGAAGAACAGGTGCATGTCGTTAGTGGGAGTGGGCGAGTGGGCAAGGAAATGACACGCAGGTGTTCCTGTGGCGAGAGAATGGCCATAGATGAGAAGGAAACAGGGGGTATTCCAGGAGTGCATTCCAATATGCGAACTTCCGTCCTCCCTTGCTTACTTGCCTGCTTGTGACCTCATGATGATGTCACTGACGACAAACAATTAATTCAATATCTTGCAAAAGCACAATTCTAATGTCCTTTTCTCATTTTCAATTAGGATGGTGAATGAAAAACAGTCCCCCAAAAGTTGTTGTGGCTAGGCAGACAGCTGAGAAATGTAATTGTTTTCTCCATGGAGGCGGGGCCAGGAGACGGGGCGAGGCCACAAGCACAAGTGGAGGACGAGAGTGTGCATATTGGAATGCACCCCAAGAACCGGGTAACGTACAGGAAGTGGTAAAATGGCTAATAGATAGACCTCATGTGTCATTCATTTGAGAAAATGAGGCCTTCAGGCTTTTATTAGATGATTTACCACGACGTTAAGGTTAATTTAATCTGGTTTACTATTAAGCCAGGTTCTTGGAACACCCCACTAGTGACTGATAATGAATGTATTGGACAGGAGAGGTAGCAGAGCTGGTTCTGAGATGAGAAACGGAGACAATTAAAGCAGCGTGCCTGCAAGATGAAAAATGTTAACTTGGCGTTCAAGATCCTTACCCCACATCCGCAAAAGTTTATAGTCCCTCTCAGATGAGTAAACCTATTACAGACGGAGGCTTCCAGCGCTTGGTCTAGTATGTAATATAGGACTATTACTATTTATGCGTGTGTGTGTGTGTGTGTGTGTGTGTGTGTGTGTGTGTGTGTGTGTGTGTGTGTGTGTGTGTGTGTGTGTGTGTGGTGTGTGTGTGTGTGTGTGTGTGTGTGTGAGAGAGAGAGAGAGAGAGAGAGAGAGAGAGAGAGAGAGAGAGAGAGCGAGAGAGAATGAGATAGAGTGAGAGAGAGAGAGAGA
>NW_026946149.1:0-12500 GCF_034702125.1 Engraulis encrasicolus | reverse complement strand
AAACCCAATACATACAATGTAATGAGGATCCGATTCTGGCCCCCCTCTCTCCCTGGGCCCGGGACAAGTGACCCCTTTGCCCCCCCCCTGTCAGCTTCCCTGGTGGTGAGCTTGGAGTGGGAGATATGAACAGGGAAAAAAAGGCTTCGACCCTTCAGCCAACCCCCGGGGGATTGCTGTCTTGCGCAAAGGGTTTATGCGAAGCCTTTGATGCGGTTAATTGACCGATTGGAGGGCATTAATTGGCCGTAATGGTCTCTGCACCTGGCTTTGCAAAGCGTTAATCGCAAGGCTGACCAGCCCAGCGGAGGACGGACACGGACAGAAATATGAAGTCGAGCAGAAGCCATGAATAGTTAATCACCCATCATGCACCAGGGTTAATGGGCGTCTCAGTAGCAAATGCCAACGGCTGGCCTGGCCGGCTCAGGACGGAGGACGGGGTTCTCTCTCTTTCTCTCTCTCTCTCTCTCTCTCTTTTCTTTGTTCTCGATTTGTGGCTTGGTGAAAGCCTGTCGTTGTGTTTACAACGTGAGGAAATAATAATAATAAAACGAAAACGTGTGTGTGCGTGTGAGTGTGCCCTCCAAATTACATTGATCAAGATTAATGTGACAAATCAGAAGTCGTTACGTCAACTGTAAACACCGAGTTGGAAGAAGCCAATCGGGTTGGAGAGAAACGCATTAGGCTATTACGTACTACGGGGGTGACAAGGGGAGGGAGGAGGGAGGAGGAGGATGAAGAGGAGGTAGGGTGGTGGGCAGGGAAGGACGGGGGGAGAAATATGACCCGGGCACTTTTGACTTAACCCATTTTGTCCTAAGCCCTTTTTGGGAAAATTAAACCTAAAGTGTACCTCCGGGATTTTGGACACCAGACCTCATTTCCGAGTCAGCCAGGGTGTAAACAATGTGTCCAGAACGTTTTTTTCACATTCCATGCAGTCCTTGTGAATTCTCATATCCATGTTGCTAAGCTAGCGCAAGTGAACGGAAATGGTAGTAGCCTGCCCCCAAAAATAGTCTTATCCCGTTTAAACAACATTCAAAACAAAACCGTTATTATACCATACTGCAAGTGTAAATGTTTGTCTTAGTAGAATGAAGTTTGAAATTAAACCAACCTTGCACTGCGTGGATTTTGCCATGTTGAGAGACTATTTTCTCGGGGTCGGCGGAATTTTACTTTGCTCTCTTCAGTTGTGATGTAGCCCACCCACCCACTGCAGGGACCCGCAAGAGACATTGCAAATCAAGGCTAGTTCTACAACTGCTTTCGGATCGAATAGTGGATTAAAACCCAACGACATCGCACCATGGTACATCAGCGTGTATATACCAACTGCAATAATAAAGCCCACAGATGGGTATCGGCAAGTTTCCATTGGTTTCCGTGAAAGATGTTGAAAGAACCAAACTCTGGCTCCTGGCTGCAGGGCTACATCAACACACCGATGGAGACGCTCCGTAAGCTACCCCGGTGCTTTGCAGTGACCATTTCAGTCCCGACGACTTCACAAAGTCCTTCTCGAAGTCTAATACCTACACGGAAAACTCTAAAAGTGTCCGCGGTGCCAACCGCATTCCCAGATCTACATTTTGTGGCGCGCACCAACAGTCTCCGAAGAACAGGTTTGCTATGCTTTCTGCTTATATGATGGTAGCCCAGTGGTATAATGGCTTCGCCTACGTTAGCCAAAACTTGGGCTAGAAGTTACCCTTTTGGATTGGCATGTTGTAATGCTTTACTGTTATTTTGTGTAATTGCTGTGACAAATGGCATTAGACATGACTTGCCGTATTCCTATGGATTCGTAAGTTACGCAACGCTATGTGATCTGGCTTGACATTGTGGAATATGTCACTCGTAACTCTAGTTGTTATTACAGGGAATGTTTTTTGTGACGAGATGGAATGGAAGGATGAAAGGGATTTAGAAGAGATGGGTGCACTGTTCTGTTCGCCAACATCTAATGCTCTGTAGACACACGGGTCATCTAGTAACAACTAAGTTAAACATTGTCATGGCATATTCAATGTTACGAAAGGTTGACAAAGTCGGACAGAAAGCATTACCCTTGGTGTTTGCGAGCGAGGTCAGGGAGAGGGGATTTGCATGTTGTACTGCTTTACTGTTATTTTGTGTAATTGCTATAACAAATGGCATTAGAATTGCCGTATGGACTCATACGTTACGCAACGCTATGTGATCTGGCTTGACATTGTGAAATATGTCACTCGTAGCTCTAGTTATTATTACATGGAATGTTTTTTTGAGACGAGATGGAATGGGAGGATGAAAGGGAGAAGAGTGTGCGTTCTGTTCGCCAACATGCTGTGTAGACACACGGGTCATCTAGTAACAACCAAACATTGTTATGGCATATGTTTCAATGTTACGAAAGGTTTACAAAGTCGGACAGAAAGCATTACTCTTGATGTTTGCGAGCGAGGTCAGGGAGAGGGGAAAACCGTTCAGTTTTACAAACTTCAAAGATGTTGCAGTTCGCTCTATGGAAAAGTTATGGATGTGTCAAACGAAGCTAGGATTTGTACTAGGAATATCACTCCGCGGCTGTCAAGCTTTCAAACCGGAACAGACTATTTTTAAGACTATTTTTGGGGGCAGGCTACTACCATTTCCGTTCACTTGCGCTAGCTTAGCAACATGGATATGAGAATTCACAAGGACTGCATGGAATGTGAAAAAAACGTTCTGGACACATTGTTTACACCCTGGCTGACTCGGAAATGAGGTCTGGTGTCCAAAATCCCGGAGGTACACTTTAAACTATTAAAACCTATAATCTCAGAATCTCAGCATCCGAAGCACATAAAAATATGAAATAAGTTGCATTTAAAGGCTAAAACCTTCATTTTGCACGAGAATGTATTCATTCAGCTCTAATTTACCCACATCTTTAATAAAACCACTCAAATCTCAAGAACCTGAATGCAGCGTATATGTTGCCCCAGGACACAATGGGTTAAAGGGGCCCTTCATAATTAGAACAATTAGAACTGACTCACCAGTGGGCCCCGCACCTTTCTGGGCCCCTATTTTCAGAAATGTAAAAAAACAAAACAAAAAAAAAACATTTTTTGTACATTTCTGAAAATAGGGGCCCACAAGAGTGCTGGTCCCACCGAGAAATGCCCGCTATGCCAAATGGCCAGTGCAGCCCTAGTGGTGGGTTTGGGGGGGGAATGTGGGAGCGCAACATTTCCGTCACTATGTATGTGTATGCTAAAGTGGCATTTTACGCCTGACCTTTATTGAATCGGAGAGGTGACTCCTGACGGCGAAAAATCCTGCAAATTCTGGCAGCGTGCAAACATGAAATAATGAGAACACTACACGTCCCTGGTGCCACAGCTTGCACCTCACAGCTCACAGCTCACCGCGACTCTCTCTAAACCCCCCCCCCCCCAACCCACACACACACACACACACACACACACACACCCACCCCCACCCCCACCCCCACAACCCAATTGGAGAGGCCAGCAGTTAAATAAAACATTTGCCGACTGCGTGTTTACACTGGAAGCCACACGAAAATGCTTTGTTTGGGAAAATGAACCAGTGGTGGGTTCAGGTAGGATGGGGACTGTGGGTGGGACTGGGGGTGGGGGTGGGGAGGAGGAGGAGGGGAGGGGTAGGGGTAGGGGTAGGTGGGCGGCTTGTAGCGAATCAGCATAGCTCTTGTATATCAAGCCGCATCAACATAATTGCCCCCCCACAGCAGGTCTCAAATTTGGCCAAAGCAGCAAGCAAGCATGACACGGTAACAAATGCAGTACATTGGCAAATGGCATTGTTTGTGAAAATGATGCACCTCGTTTCAACACACAGCTGAGCCGATGATGAGGATCACAATAGGGTAATCACTCCCAACCTCTCACTCACTCACTCTCACTGATGATGATGACACTGTACACACTATGAGTTTGCCAGACTGTTTCAGAGGCTGTGTGTGTGTGTGTGTGTGTGTGTGTGTGTGTGTGTGTGTGTGTGTGTGTGTGTGTGTGTGTGTGTGTGTGTGTGTGTGTGTGTGTGTTTACATCTGTTTATCTGCCTTGTGTAAATTATGGTTATTATGGGTATTTCATTTTGGGTATTTCAACTCTGTCTGGAGAAGTGTAAGTATATTTGCATCAGTCAAAAAAAGCAAACAAAAACACAAATATACACACACACACACACATATGTTTATGGATACACACACAGATATGCTTATGGACACACACACACACACACACACACACACACACACACACACACACACACACACACACACACACACACACACACACACACACACACACACACACACACACACACTGTAACAAATTATGTAAGTACTGCTCTCCCCATATACATGATTAATAAGAGTAAAATTATGGTCGTTGTATACACCTGTAGTGTCATAGTCATATAGTGTTTTATTTTACAATTGTCTGAAAAGCACAACATGGACAAGTTTTTACAGTATATCAAGTCCACCAGGTTTAGTTACAGTAAATATGAAGTTGTCCCAGTTGTGATAGGAGAAGCTTTGCCCTAGGGATGCTGGTATCGGTATCGGCACCCGATACTGCTCATTATACTCGTACTCGTACTCATACTCGTCAAGCACTTGCCGATACCAGGAACGATACTGCTATTACACAAAGCAATGCAAAATCTTGTCACGTTCTGTGGACTTGAAAGAAGCATGGAAAAAAAGTGCCACCTCATACATTTACTAACATTTAAATCTACATGGAACTGGACAATAAAAATATCACAGGTGGAAAAAAAAACAAGGCCATGCATTTATTTTCATTGTATTTTGGTGGTAAAAGGTATCGGTATCGGTACTCGGTATTGTCAAGTACACACATTAATGTACTCGTACTTGTATCGGTTTTCAAAAAAGTGGTATCTGTGCATCCCTATTGCACACCTGGGCTTGGCAGCGGTCCCGGTTCGTCAAGCATTTTCCCCAGGCAGCTCTGTCGAGTTCGGATAAGAGCCACAGCCACACAGCCTATTCCTCTGCCTCTTAATCTATGGTCTACTACTCCAGTGTTTCCCAACCAGGGGTACGTGTACCACTAGGGGTAGGCGAGCACACCTCAGGGGGTACGCGGGAAAATGTGATAATGACAATTGAATGGAGTATAGTCAAATACTGGGATAAAGGAATATACATAGAGAGCATGGGATAGGGGGTACAACAAAAAGGCTTAGGGGGTACGCGAGTCAAAAAAAGGTTGGGAAACACTGTTCTACTCCATCCAGGGCAGACCTTTTGCAGGGTTCATACAGTGCTAGCTTTTAAACCATACCTGCATCTGCACAGTGCACAGTTTGGGTTACTAGTAGTACTCTTTGCTAAGTCGAAACTTGTCGAAATCAGACACATATAACGTATATATGTGTAACACGTATAACACTGCAGTGTTTCTCAATAATATCTGAGCATTCGGGCAAAGCCAGAAACTGTGGCTGCTTGGGGACATTTTGTTTGTGAACTTTCTTAACTTTTTAGAGGCTCTTGAGTTAGGCCTGCACCCATCCTTGGACAATTTTCTTTGGTTACAGCACCATTGGATGACACAAGGGCGCCTGGAGCCCTACGGCCGTACGCACTGTGCGTACCTTCACCAGTGGAGGAAGTTTTTTTTTTTTTTTTTTAATAAATATTACGCCTATTGTGTCTTCTATGAATGTTGTGACAATGCAACATATTATATGAGAAGAAGCAGCATGAAGCAAATTAAAGAGCAGATACTATGGTTGGGCACCATTCATTTACAAAGACAGATAGCCTGCTTTTTGCTTCTGTGCGTAAAACTCGCGCGCTCCTGAAAAAAAGATACAGTAACAGTTCTAGTTCCATCAGCGGAATTCTAACTTGAGTGGCCGGCTACCTCCAGTCAGACATAGCCTGCAAATTTAAGTGTAGTAGTTCTGTCAGAACCATTTCAGTCAAGAAACACAAGAGAAGAATATAAATGCAATTTCTTTTATTGAAATTATGAATTACATTTGGCGGTATAGCTCTGTTCGGAGGAACCCCCCTATTTCCATGAGCAGCATGGAAAAGCATTGACTCAGGGGGCAGCAGCAGTTTAGGGAATTCTCACCCCAGCAGGACAGGGCGAGAGATAACCCCCCAAACAGACTATACCTGGTAATCCTCTCTCGAATACGATGAGAGGGTGTCATAGCTATAAAGATAAGCCCCCCAAACCAAATATCTAAAACTAAATTTGGAACTAAATTTGGTAAAGGCAGGGGGGTGGGGGGGCATAGCAGCAGCAGGAGCAGCAGATGGCAGCACGACGCATAGATGCAGACACTTATTGGTTACCACCAGGGGCAGCAGGGGACATGGCTTCTGGGCATTAAGAATGGCGCGCATGTCCGGCCGTAGGTAGCGTGCATAGGCAGCAGAATTCCATACCTGGTAATCCTCTCAAAAGTCAGTTAAAATGAGAGGATTGGTTGAGCAGTCGAATTTAGATATCCCCCCCAAAAAACATCATGCACTAGTCCAGAGTAAATCATGCATGTGATCAGAGGAGCAGTCATATTGACTATGCCAGTAGTCAATAATTGACTGGGCCAGTCATTGGCTAAATGTGGCATAAATCGTCAAGTTAACTGGAATAGGCAGATTTCTATTAACCAGACTAGACCAGCAGAAGTTTTGTTTAGCAGCAGTTATATTAGGATCACAGCAGCAGCAATAGGACATAGCCAGGCAGCAGCAAAAATACAAACTTGCCCAGCAGTAGCGAAAGAGAAAACTAGATAGGTCGGTAGATAGTTAAATAGGCCAGTAGAAATCAGGTGAAATGAACGACCCCAGCCAAAAGGATAAAATGTAACTAGATGACCAATAAGTTGGCCGCAGTTAACAATTTGGGGTTGGCAGCATCCTCGGTTAGTGGCAGTTAAGTGCCCCATCACCAGCTGTAAAATAGACTTTAGGTAGGATTAAAGACAAGGCCAGCTGTTGGACAGTCAGATGCACAGAAAGAAGAAATAGAGCGTCAACAGTGGTTAAATAGACTTGGCTGGGAGTCATTAGGATAAAGTACACAGACTGGAGGCACTAAGGCTAGGATGGCTTAATAAATAAATGGGCAAGGTGGGCATCAGCAGAAATGGGTTGGGCGGGCAGGCAGCAGCCAAATGGGCTAGGTAGCGGGCAGCAGCAAAATGGGCAGGTGGACAGGCAGCAGCAAAAAAGAACTAGGCAGATGGGAGGCAGCAAATAGGCGTGTCAACGATGGTTAATAGACTTGTCCGAGAATTGTTAGGATAAAGTAAACTAGACCGTGGCACTAGATGGGCTAGGATGGCAAACAAATAAATAAATAAAACAGTGAATGGGCTAGGTGGACGGGCAGCGGCAAAATGGGCTAGGTGGACGGGCAGTGGCAAAATGGGCTAGGTAGCGGGCAGCAGCAAAATGGACTAGGTGGACAGGCAACAGCAAAATGGACTAGGCGAGATGATTGGATAAGCTCAGCAAGCAATTGGCTCTCGTTACCGGACAGGTGGGAGGGACGCCGGCCAGCGCCATGTTTGCGTAGCCAAATGCTCTCGTTTGTTCCTATGGAAGGCTTTTTGAGTGCTCCGTCTCTTACGTGGGCTGTCTCTGGTAGCGGGCAGCATCAAATAGACTAGGCGTACAGGCAGCATAAAATTTGACTAGGCGGACGGGCAGCAGCAAATGGGCTGATTGTTTAGGATCAGTGCTGCTCTACTCCAGAGCCCAGAACGGCAGCTGATTGACAAGGACTACGAAATATGCAGTTGGCAGCACAAGGTGACAGCGAAATCACTACATCATCTAGACGCGTCAACATAGAGAACACTGCTAACATGGCCTGAACACCCACACAGGATCAGTGCTACTCTAGGATCCGGAAAAAAAAACAGCAGGTTGACAAGGACCACGTGACAGCACACAATAAGCTGGGCCTCTATGATGGCAACCAATAGCTAGAATGATGGACAGATACAGTTGTAGGTAAAGCCTATCCGAGAGCAGCAGGGAGACCAGAGATGGCGACAGTCAGCAGAAGCTACATTGAAACAATATGAGCAGGCAGCCGCTGGCTAGACACTAAACCGACCAATGAAGCAGCCGCTAGACTAAACCAAATGAGCCCACTGCAGTTACGGTAGCTGCACAATACAATCCAGCAGATCTGACAGCATATAGATAATATGACTGGAGGCAGGCGCAGGACCCAATGCAGTTAAACTATATGTGAGCCAGCTGTAGTTAGACAGAGTATGAGCCAATAGCAATTGCAGCACATGGACTACTCAGGGCAATCAATGCTACCATGAACAACAGAGTCAACATGCTCACAGAGCGAACATTAGCCAGACAGCACGATTACCATCCTATGAAGCAACACAGGCGACCATTAACAAAACATGAGCAACACTAGAGTACACTTGCCGAGCAAGCAGAGCCAATTCAGACTATGAGCTAACAGTGCCACCACGACTACACAGGGAAACAATGCCAACAGACCACAGAAGCTAACAGCATTAGCAAAGGCCTATGTATACTATGCAGTTGGCAGCAAAAGCAGACGAAATCAGCAAAATTGTCCAGACACGGCAACATTCTACACTACAGCAACATGATCTACACTAAAGGCCAACATGACCACTGATGCAGCCTCCCCCAGCAGAGGCCACGACATGGCTCCATGAGCATGACGAGACCTAAACGTGCTAAATAAGACCCAACATGCACACCACTACCCAACATAATAGCCTACAGTTGATATTGTACGATGCAGATAGTTTAACCAAAGTGACCGGAATGAGGGGAAGAGCTAATAATGCCATACAGGCAGCACAAGCACTATTGCACAACCAAACCGAGCTAGCAGAAAGATACCCATGCTAGCACAGCCTACATCAGCCAGTAACATAAAGACAATGCATCCCTTGCTAGTAGTAATGGCGGACTCCAGACAAAATACTTACACTACATTGGCCAAAACAGCAGGACTGACTACATACCAGCACAACAGGGCACCAGCACTGAGAGAAACAGCGACCACACTACAGCCAGGCCACAGCCAGAGTACCTACACAGCCCAGCCAGGACTATGACTATACACACTGCAAGCACCAGACTGGCAGCCAGGAAGCAATGGTTCACCAGAACATTATATCCTAGTCTAGGATACAGAGCTAGCAAAACTTGGCCAAACAGGCCAATAGGCCTACTATAAAGCAGCAGAGACAACATCCCGGACATTGCAGACAACTCAGAACTATGCTAATTGCAACTCCCCAAAAACTAACAGATGAATAGCCAGGAAGCAGTAGATAGCCTACAAAGAGCACATCAATCTAGGCTATAGGCCTAGAGCTAGCACACTGCAAATGGTCACAGGGGGTGCAAGGGGAATGCGTTGAACACCAGGAATGCCAAAAACAAGACGGATAAGCAGCAGTCACCAGCATATAGGCTAAACAGCTAGAGTCACGGAATAAAAAGAATGCAAAAATAAATTAATAACCACAGGTCCCGAAGCACGGTTTCCAGCAACAATCAATTCAAGCCACGCCCGATTAGAAACACCTGTGGTTTGTTACAAAGTGACAGGTGACCGGCGAGGACGGTGGAACAAACATACTGTAATTTAAAAATCGCATCGCATGACGTCTCCCTTACCTAACTATTGTGACAAAGGAAGCATAGGCTATTCAATCCAACCGTTTCAGAGCACGAAGCACAAATGCACAGGGTCGCCAGATTTCTATAGGCTACACTATACCGCCATGCGACTCAAAGCGCAAAATAGACTACAGTAGCCTACTCCATGCGACAACTTTCACGTGAATGTTAAATGAAAATGGATTTATCATCCCACGGCAAAGGTCAATTAAGCACCTATATCAAACGCCAGCAGACGGTAAATGCAACAAGTTAACCATCAAATATCCACCTCCGCAAGAATTGTGAATTCATATTGTAAGCAACTGAAACATGCATGGTGAGAAAGCAGCAAGCCAAAATCCGGTTTACCATCAGGGTGGACAATGACAAGAACCAAAGCGATTCAAAAACGGCGTGCGAGGCATTTAAAGTGATCAGATGGGAAGCCCGAGACAATGTAAATTACAGGCATAGCCTAAGCCACTTATAGGGCCTATTAACTTCTGCAACACATTGAAAGCGTTGACATGCAGCCAAAGCACAGAACATGGCATTGGCCAAACATCACCACCAGTTGCAGCTGTAAACAGATCGAATGTATTTATCACTGCCGAGGGGGGAAACAAAGAAAGTGCAAGTTCACCAAACGCGCAGGTGCGGAATGTGATGAAGCAGTTTGTAATATTACAATCAGCGAAAGCTCAGAGCATGGGAAATTGTAGGCCTACAGCCAGCAAAATACATAAACTGGGGTAGGCATCACAAAAAATCTATTTTAACGCCCTAAAGGACGGCACCGCACGGAGAAAACAATCAACTGTCCAAATTGAGGTGCGTAACTTTTGAAATCATAGGTGTAGGCTTACTCCCTGTCGGAACGGAGGCAGAACTAACGAGGCAACTCAAAGAAAAATGTGCAGCCTACCAGAGATGAAACGATATCGACAAAGAGAACGCTAAACAACGTGTTCAGAAGGCATAAGAAAACAAGCAACCAGCAACACCAACTCCAGCAAAAACCGAGCAGCATACAGTTGAGAGGAAGTGGATAGAATTTAAAAGGCGTGCCGAAGCCGTGTGGCCAATCGCTAGGGAAGAAAGATTATCAGCTGAGAGAATGCACCTGGATCAATTAGGAATTAATTAGATGAAGGGGAGGGCAGCAAGTTTCTTGACTACCATGGCCTGGCCAGAACTGACGTTAGTACTTTAATTTATGGTTAGCAAAGACAGCTCTCCATTTCCCACTTGGAATAACACATATGTTGTGGCGTCGCTGATGGCAGAAAAATCAAATAACCGAAGTTAATGTCTTGAAAGTGACAAGTTTCAATCGTA
Source organism: Engraulis encrasicolus (assembly GCF_034702125.1). Taxonomy (NCBI): domain Eukaryota; kingdom Metazoa; phylum Chordata; class Actinopteri; order Clupeiformes; family Engraulidae; genus Engraulis; species Engraulis encrasicolus. The sequence goes on along the minus strand of NW_026946149.1, from coordinate 1,465 downwards.
GCCAACAACAGTTGTCATGTGGGCTAACAAGAAGGCATTGGATGGTAGCAGTACAGGTAGGCTAAGCTGTTTCATTCATCACTGAGCCCGCCGCGGCAAATATTATAGGGTACTTTGCTTCTGGTGTCATATTTCCTAAAGTATTTTGGTTACCGTTCTGTGTATTGTGGCTTTCTACAGAGACGGTTTTATGAGAGGTACGGAACTTTGCTTTGTACTAGCTTCGGACGTCAGCACTGACAGCTGGTTAGCTACCTATGTGTGCTACGCAAATACATTATGTTCGGGAAAGCATTAGTTCTAAAGCAATTCTGCATGTTGATGACATGCAGTTTGGGTGTTTCTAATGCTTATTGCGCACGTAGGCCTATTCCTGTTTGCTGACATGAACAGCATTCTGCGATTTGTGTGCGAGTGCGTCGGTGGTTCTTGTGCTCTGTCTCTATTGCGCATTTCTGATCAGCCTGGACTAACATCCAGTGCATTCCCCGGTGGGTTAATAGGCTGATGTAGCCGCTTTCTGCCTTTTCTTGCACAACATGCCCAGGCTTTTTATGGTTCCAGCTCAGCCATGTTTGTGACGTGAACTTCATTCATGCTGCAGCAGACACCTCTGTGCCAAATTTCTACCCTAGTCGAAAAGTATAACGCTTGAAAAGTTGTATCTAATGATATGGCGTCTGCCATAGCCTACTTGTTTCATCCCCATGCACGACAGAGAACACAAGTGCATGCAAGCCTTCGTAGTAGCATAGTCGGGGAAGTCGCTGCAGTTCAATGTCGCAGTTTTTTTTAAATAGTAATAGTAAGCATGGCTGCACCTAAAGAAGTGAAATGCCAATATAGCCAAAATAGCCAAACGGTTTTCAAAACCGTATAGGCCTAGGCCTACACCTTGTCAACGTCAACAAGTTAGGCTACCTTGTTTCCTAGCCTAAAGCAATAAGAAAAACTGACGATTGATTAAGAAAACCACCCCAGACATACTGACTATACTCCAATCTTGTGTTTTTTTCTCCTCCGGTGTCATGGTCCGCTGTCATTTCTCCGGTGTTTTTTTTTTTCTTTGGGGGGGGGGGGGGGTTGTGTTTACTAAAAACCTGATAAAAAGTTAATCACAAAAAAATATATATCTTAGCATTTCCAACAGCAATAAACAGCGGTGCTATACAAAGGCAAAGTGCAGTAACTACATGTTTTCTCAAAATTGAGTTGTATACTTTTTTCCTTCCGGTTACCCCAAAAATAAATAACAAACAGTCCCTTGCACCTCATTTGTCTTGTGACAAAGCCTAATGGTCCAATTGTGTCTGGTTTTAGAGATATTGATATGTCAAATTGAAGTAACTATAATATTCAATCCGAAAGCCCAAAAAGCAATATGACATTCAACCTAATACCAAGGCTTTGAAGGCCTTTTTCCACTAGAGTAGAGTCCTACCAAGGTCAAGACATGCGGCATATC
>NW_026946148.1:200614-239848 GCF_034702125.1 Engraulis encrasicolus | reverse complement strand
CAGCTTGGTAAACATAATATTTCTAATCAGCACCCCAAAAATATGTGAAAATAGACTATTCACAGACTTTTCTTCAAATATGCCACTAGCATTCTTTTTTTCTTAAAATTGTACTAGTACACAACAAAAATCGCCGAAATACATTCAGAAAAAGGGATCTAACAGATTATTAAATTGATGTTACCTATAAGTTGAGGGTGGTGATTCTAAATATTAAGTTTGCCAAGACAGATTTTGAGGTTTAAGTGTATTAATTAGCATAATAGCATAGCAGTCATATAGCCGAATGAAGTTCTCTTTAATTAAACATTTCATAAGAAGTCCACTAAACAAATATCAACATAATGTATCAATATGACAAATATTCTAATAAAATATATAAATCACCATATGATGCTTGATTAGCATTAGCGCCCACTCTACTACAACCACTATACTGCACTACTATATTGTAACTTTTTAAAACTTGTGTTTTTCATTTCATTCATTTGATGAACAGAATAAACAAATTCCTGACACAGATCTAAAGTAGAGTTGGATTCTAGATGACCGACCATTCTTGTTTTTATTTTAACAAGTCTTTGGTCCCTGTTTGCAATCATCAGCTTTTACCCTTTATTGAGAATAGTTTACTGCTTCACTGAAATATTGGGATATATAACATGACGTGGAGATGCTCTCTAGTCATTCTCTCTAGTCATTCTCTCTACCTTTGCCACTCTTCACAGGGCAGGAAAGAAAGGAGTGGAAAAGTTAGTCACCAAAGCCAAAGCTGAAAGAAATGTTTAGCAGCGCATTATCACAGCACATGACAATGTCGTGCCACTGAAGATAGCTCTGTACCACTTCCAAGGAACTGGTCCAATTTCCTTGCTTTGGAGAAGAACAATGAAGATTTGGCAACATTTCTATCAGACGAGCGATTGGCTCAAGCTCCAGATGACAAAATGATCATTGTGGCTGGAGGCTTTAGAGAAGAGAACACAGCAAAGTGTAATTCAGAAATAGACATCACTGCTCTCCAGGCCTACCACGAGGAAGCAGACACAAGGATTGTGCTCCACTGTGTACATTCTTCAAATGCAGAATTTCTTGTTGTTTCAAGTCCAGATACAGATGTACTAATTTTGTTAAATGCACATTTTGGCAAAATGAAGTGCAAACAGTTGTGGCTGAGAATGGGGACCTCCAAAAAACCCAGGCATATCCCCATACACAAAGTGAATGAGAGTCTGAGGGTGCAGGTTCCCGAGATTGAGAATGTTCTGGCCTTCCATGCAATAACAGGCTGTGACACTGTGTCCTACTTTGCAGGACATAGCAAGAAAACATCCAGAAAAACATTCTCGGAGCCTGCACTTTTAGATGGACTTGGCCTGGGTAAACTGACTGAAACCACCATACATTCTGCAGAGAAGTTCATTTGTCGTGTTTATGACACCAATGATGTCAGCTGCAATGATGCAAGAGCCACACTGTTCTCCAGATGTCGGGGACCTGAGGCTCTACCACCTACGAGTGATGCTGCTCAGTGGCATATTAGAAGAGAACATTATCAAGCTCTAGTATGGAGACAAGCAAACAAAACAAATCAAATTCTACCACCTATAGAGGAAATGGGATGGGATGTCATCAATGGACACCTGGAACCCAAACTGATGTCTGTTGCAGCAATCCCTAAAAGCTGTAGCTTGATGGTTACCTGCAGATGCAAGTGTGGTTGCAATACAAGCAAATGCAGTTGTCGCAGGGCCGGCTTGCTTTGTACAGGTGGCTGCAAATGTAGAAGAACTCCAGATCATCCATGCCAGAATGCAAGCAGTTTGGACTAAGGAGGAACATCTCACGTGTGACTTTTTCTTTCCATGGTGACTTTTGCAGTGGTCATGGAGCTTGAGAGGCACTCTCTGCTGTAAATACATTTGATTTGTATTTTTATTTAGGCCTGTTTAGGTTTAGGCCTGTTTAGGTTTAAGAGCAGTTAAAATGGTTCGTTTTATGAATGCCGTTTGCTTTATTACCTTTATCCCATCTGTTATTATTAAACGTTATTATAAACTTCCTTGTTTTATTGCCTTAATTCCATCCAACATGTTTAGTAAATATTTGGTTATGACTCCTGCACTATTTTAGCACTTAAATATGACATTTAACCTTAATGCTATGATGTTTAACTGATTGGTTTAGAAATAATAATTAAAAAAGTAAAAAAAACGTTTTGCTCATTTTAATATGCAAATTAGAAGGTTTAAAATTCAGAATTCAGCTTGGTAAACACAATATTCAGAATCGTCACCCTCAAATTAAAAAAAACATGGTTTACCGGCTTTTCCTCAAATTTGCCGCTCTCCTCTTTCGTGAAAATTGTACTACAAAGCGGATTCCAAAAAAGTTGGGACACTTGGTATTTTGTGAATAAAATCAAAATGCTGGCATTTTCAAAACATTCAATATGTCAATAAGGTAGAGCATTGTGTATAGACAACATATCAGTTGTTAAATCCAAACAGAATGATTGTTTTGGGGTAATTATGTGATCATTTAAAATTTCACCCTTGCAACAAATTGGGACAGGGCCAATAAAATGCCTTTTATGTTGGATAAGACTAAACACAACACAAGGGAGGAGACTTAACATTTAAATACTTTGACTGATGGCATGATTTTATTTTAAAATAGATATTTTGATATGCGAGACATGATTTCAGCAGCTCAACTGATAGGTGTGTTCTTCGACTTGTTTACCTTCTTGTTATGCTTAATATGTGGCATATCCTGATTGCAAAAAAACAATTTTGTCACCTGGTTACTCTTATGATGGAACCACACTGTTGGAACATAGTAGAGATGAAATTTGCCATAATTGTGGGGCAATATCTAAAGGCTGTGCTCCAAAATATAATACCTTGGTAGCTATGTATGCTGTTTAAAGTCTGAATATATCATTCAGCCCTCATTTTAATGCTCTACATGAGTAAGAAGACCATAACCAAGGCATCTCTACACCCCTTTACCATCATATATGCTGTCTTTCAGACTGACCACTAAATCAAGCTGAAGTATTCATTTTCTTCATAATCTGGAGGGTGCATGACTCCATGATTTAAAAAAAGAATGAAATATTTTCCATTCTGTAATCAGAGGACAGTTTCACATGTCTCCCATGTCCATCTAGAATGAGCTTTGCCACTTGCAACACTGTTAAATGTCTGCATCGTGTGCCTTAATCAAGTGTTGTGTTTATGGTCATTTTTTCAACAGCTGTCATTGCTGGAGTGTCATAGTTTGCTTATTGGCGATGGGTATGTCATGATCTCATAACTCGTGTAATGATTTTACAGAATTGTACATTACAGAAATAGGCCTTATATGCCTGCAATTTTGATAATTTAATCTTTCTGTGTAATAGATCAGTAATTAGTCCCTCAAAATCTTCGCTACTGAGTGCCACAACCTCTCTGTGGTGGTATTTTATTTGAGCATTCATGTTGGCAGTCAATATATTTCCTTTCAAAATATTCCTCCTTGTGTTATTTTTAGAATTATCCAACTATTACAAAATGTTTTGGCCCTGTCCCAACTTTTTTGAGATTTGTTGCATGGGTCAAATTTAAAATGACCACATATTTCCCTCAAAACAATGCTTTTGCCTCATTTTAGCTGTTCCTATGTTGACCTTGTGCCATTGTGCATCTTATGCATGTATTGAATGTTTTGAAAATGCCAGCATTTTGATTTTATTCACAAAATACCAAGTGTCCCAACTTTTTTGGAATCCGCTTTGTAGACTATATCAGGTGTCATATATATAGAACTTACTTACTTACGTAAACTTACTTACCATTCATAGTGATAAGCACCACTGGTTTAGAGGATACCACTGATGGTGCATGAGAACACCCACATATGTTCAGGGGCAGCTCCAATGGCAGAAACCTCACTGCAGAATATAAAAAACTTTAGAAAATATAGTTGTATAATAGACAAAACAAATTACAAGATTTAGTATGCACTGCTTACTATTGTGTTGCTGAGTGACCTCCTCCACATCTCCACAAAATACCACTGACGGGGGTATAGGGCTATAAAACCCATCCATGGCGCACCTATTGTGTTGAGGATGTTTGTGATGGGTGGCAAAATCACATCCTGCACAGAGGAATGGATATGGCAGGCAATCTCTGCACCGCACAACTGCTGCTTTTGCTTTGCAGTTACTGCACTTATAGGCTGCACATTTCTCACTGCTGAGGAAATTCCTCAGCAGCTGTGGCCTTGCCTCCTCCCACCTCTGGCTGCAATTATTCTGACGGGTTTCCCAGTCTTGGGCTGGGCCTGGCCCATGTGGCTCTTGCGGTTGCTCCAGGCTGGTGGGGTCCTGTAGCAACTCCCTTAATATAGCCAGCTCTGCCTCTATGTATAATTGAAGAAAGAGTGTTTGCCATCAAAATAAACCCTGTTGGTGGTAATAATAATAATAATAATAATGATAATAATAATAATAATAATAATATTTGTATAATACAAGATTATAATTTTGTAAGAAAGACAATATGGTGGGACTTGCTTTCTGAAATTCACAACAACATTTAAACGTAGTCGGAATAACTACGCCTTACAATCAGCATACATCAGTTCACTAACCAGAATCAAGCTGAAAGGTACATGTATCCATTGCCTTTTCTCTCCTTTTATGGACACCTGAAGTAGAGGTAGACGCCTTGTGTCGTTCCCTCTGCCGCCAGCTGAAGGCTGGTTTCTGTGTGGTCTTTTTAGCTCTCTTCTGCAATTTAAATATTTAAACAAGCTCATGATAATTTGCTTAAAACTTCACCGTTGAAAAACGTCAATTGCTAAATGCCCCTCTTACTATATCGCGTTTCCGCTTAAGTATATTCTGCAGCCACTCTATTACCGATTAGGTGTTTGTGTGTACTGTAAATACTCACCGTTAATTTGGTCCAAGCACAGTGGGCTAGTAGTCTATAGCTTCTCTATCGGATGTCAAACTCTTGCCAGGATTTGCACCTGGAGTCTCCACCCATGTCATGGGTGGCGGTGTTGCTATTACACCAGAAGAGCCTTCCAGACAGAATAGTACTAAAATCTGCCATCAATAACTCTTCACTCAAATTACATCACACAGAAGGACTCTCTCTCTCTCTCCCACACAGACACACACACACACACACACTCCTTAATTTACCTGTACAGTGGTGCCTGTAGTCATCTAAGCCAGGGAAGCTGTCAATACCTACATGGAGTGTGTGTGTGTGTGTGTGTGTGTGTGTGTGTGTGTGTGTGTGTGTGTGTGTGTGTGTGTGTGTGTGTGTGTGTGTGTGTGTGTGTGTGTGTGTGTACTGCAAATGCTCACCGTTAATTTGGTCCCAACACAGTGAGCTAGTAGTCTATTGCAGTGTTGCCCAACCTTTTTTGTCATGCGTACCCCCAATGTCATTTTGCCATGTGATAAGTACCCCCCTCACTCATGCTCTATATCTGTTCCTCCATTCTAATGTGACCATGCCATATATTTGGTGGCATGAAATGTTTTCCAAGTACCCCCTGCAGTGTGGTCGCGTACCCCTAGTGGTTCACGTACCCCTGGTTGGGAACCACTGGTCTATAGCTTCCCTATTGGATGTCAAACTCTTGCCAGGATTTGCACCTGGAGTCTCCACCCATGTCATGGGTGGCGGTGTTGCTATTACATTACAAGAGCCTTCCAGACAGAATAGTACTAAAATCTGCCATCAATAACTCTTCACTCACATTACATCACACAGAGGGAATCTCTCTCTCATATATATCTCTCACACACACACACACACACTCCTTAACTTACCTGTAGAGTGGTGCCTGTCGTCATCTAAACCAGGAAAGCTGTGAATACCTACATGGATTTGGTGTGCGTGTGTGTGTACTCTAAATAATCAACATTGGCAAATTGGTCCAAACACAGTGGGCTGATAAAAAAAAAATCTGCAATGAATAACTCCTCTTTATCACACAAACATACCGTAAGTTGTAGGATGTACGATACGGTTACATGCAGAGGAAGTACGCCATAATATGAGTAGCATATAGCAAATCTATATTTAGGCTAGTCAATATAGCTCTAAAAAGGCCAAAATGTGGGACAAATTGCAATAGTCATGGTTCCTTAAACCCCGTTGCATCACATATTAAAACTATGGATTGATATTTAGTGGAACATGCTTTTTTTCAAGGTCAAAGTTGGAGATTTCTCATTCATTTTTCCTTAGGGTGAGATTATAGGAGGTAAATAGAATCAAATGTTAAACTATGACATATTGATTTGAAACTTTCACAATATTTTAAAACCCACATTAGGGTAAATATTTTTTGCATTGCAAGTTTTCTGAAATATGATGATGGAACATACTTTTTCAGAGGTCAAAAGTACCAGGTTTTACCCACTGAATGGCAAAATGTATTGGGAGGGAAAGAAATCTCATCGCCCCCTGCTGGCAACGTTCCAAGCCCCTGCAACAAATGACTGGGTTTTTTCTTTGAAAAATTACATCTCTGCCCTGACGACGAAGTAGAAGTAGTGGCAGTCATATTGTAGGCAAGTTGGCCCGTTTTATCGAATCAGGTGGTAAAATGCTCGGTTTTTCACTGATCTGAACTGATTTAAATATTCTTTAAAAAGCTAAGACAGAACTACACTGACTGGCATGTGTGACGTGTTTACTCCATGTAATTAGCATAGCCAAATTAGCATAGCCAAACATGAGCCAGAGAGGTGGTTACTCGTCACCACAGAAGCCATCATATCTACTAGAGAAGTTAAAACCAAACCAAAATGATCGCGTGTATATATGTTTAATAAGAAGACAATGTGGAACTCACAGGATTACAAGAATGTGAAGATATGCGAAGAACTTCCGTTCACTCGCGTTCATTTGTTTCTCTGTGTTGTCAACCAGGCGCGAAGCACAGCATGCTGGGAGCTGTAGTCCGTTTCCGACCAGATTGGCACAATTTCTATTTTTCTTAAAAGGGCAAAAAATTACTTAAGATTTTCACAGGTAGTAGTTCATCCTATTGTGTACGCTGAAAAATGTGTCTGGTGTTATAGTTCCTAGTCATATCTTTGTGGGATTTTTTTTTAAACTCGTCTATGGGAGTTTCAATAGGATCACCCTGGTGTTTGGAACGTAACCGCTAGGATCGCTGTTTTCCACTTTCCCTCCCAATTGGAACCAATTGACATCACCAAATTGACATATCATAGCTTTATTGTTTTTACCCCATTCTCCAAATATCTCCTATTGTCTCCCTATGGAAAAATGAATGGGAAATCTCCAACTTTGACCTTAAGTATTGTCCACTTAATATAAATCTGTAGATTTTTAATACGGTATGTCATTTAGACATACCTAGGGATTACAGAAAACTTACAATGATTACTATTGCAATTTGTCCCGGGTCAGACGATTGATAATTGTGGACATTGACACATTACCTTAGGTGGCTTGATTTTGCTTAGAATTGAGTCCGATTCCTGAAGCAGGACCTTCAGGCGTTCGGGTTTGGAAGACATAGTATCTAATGGATGCAAACAGAGAAATACGTGAGTATGCAGAGGAAGTACGCCATAATATGAGTAGCATATAGCAAATCTACACTGTAACAAATAGCTGTTTATTTACGGAAATTCTGCAACAGCATTCTACTGCTTTTCGAAAAAACAGACAACTACTGTGAAAATATTACTTTGAGTCACATATTGAGCAAAAACAGTAAGTACTGCACAATAGCAGTATTCGCCGTTGTGGAAAAAACTAGAGATGCACCGGATCCTGATTTTTAGGATCCTGCCGGATACCAGATCCACTGAATAAGATCCTGCCGGATCCGGAACCGGATGCCGGATCCTACAAAAGGTTTGAAACATATAGTCTACTCGCACACGTGGGCCCTTTTTATTACGTTGGCGCAAACTATTGTTTAGACTCATTGGCTTATTGCCACACTGCCTTCAATAGCCGCTTCCAAAGGGATTTCACTCCATGCAGTGATTGGGGTTGTGAAAGACTGAAAAGCCTAGGCTAGACATGCACCAGACCCTGATTCTTAGGTAACATGCCGGATACCGGATCCACTGCTTAAGATCCTGCCGGACTCGGACCCTGTGAAAAACTCTATTATCCTGACGGATCCGGATCCGGAACCGGAACCGGAACCGGATCCGGTGCATCTCTAGAAAATAACAAGTTATTTTAGGCAGCACCATTGAAACCCATTCATCCTCCACTTGTCCGTGATCACCATCAAACTTCAATACCACCTGAAGAACTGAAGTCATTCTGACTGGTTAAAGATTATCTGATACTATCAAGCATGATGAAACAATTCCTAAGGAAACTGCAATACTTAAAAAGTGCTTGATGCAGCAAAGTGTGAGTAGCACATGCATTTTGATAGTGATGAAAGTGTGAATGGCTGAAACATTTTAAGAACTTGTAACACTCTTGCAACAAGCAGCCCTATCTAAACCAATCTGCTAATCAGTGCCTGGCCTCACCTGAGTAGGGCTGTTATGCCATTATTCAATTACGGGCGTCACCTGCCAAGGGCCTGATGACTCTGGTCACATGGTACTCTTGCACCTGTATATAAATCTGGACTATCAACACTTCAGTTGCTTGCCTGCCTGCTGGCTGGCCTGCATGGCACAGCATAGCACTTGTTTGCCTACAAGCTTGCCTACAAGCTTGCTTACATGCTTGCACACTTTCCTCTTTGTGAAAGCTTGCTGTATGTGGCATCATTTGTGGCATTGTGGCATATAATGTGCCTGCTGCAAATTAGGCATTGCTTTGAGAGCTAGCTTGTAGTGCTGCTTGTTTGCTGTGCTACTTGGTGCAAAATATTTTTTAAAGACTGACCAATGCTATATTCATCATTGGCTCATCAAGAGATACAGTAAAAAGCCCACCTTGCACACTATCATTGTAACATAGCACTGCGTACTCTGACATTTTGTTCATGCCCACACTTTCAAAGGACCACCGCAAACCATTTTCTCAATACAGCATTGCGGCATAGTATCATGCTCAAGGCACTCCAGTCATGGTGAACGATGGGAGGGTGGGGTGGTAACATGGCCAGGGTACCACAGTTATGGTGAATGATGGGTGGGGTGGGAAGTTGCCATGGCCATATTCATGAATACAACTATGACCCAGTATTTGCCTGTCATCACACAGTACAATTCAACTTTTTAACTGAAATGTACTGTTATTTTTCAGTAGAGTACTGTTATTTAACAGTTCAATTGCTGCTGAAAAAATGTTATATACTGTGATACATTAAACAGCAATGAGCTGTATTTGATTTTTGGTGTGAAATAACAGTAGAATTACAGGTAAATATAATTGCCAGTAACTGCCGTTATTTTGCAGGGAAATTTTCTTAGAGTGTATATTTAGGCTAGTCAATATAGCTCTAAAAAGGCCAAAATGTGGGACAAATTGCAATAGTCATGGTTCCTTAAACCCCGTTGCATCACATATTAAAACTATGGATTGATATTTAGTGGAACATGCTTTTTTCAAGGTCAAAGTTGGAGATTTCTCATTCATTTTTCCTTAGGGTGAGATTATAGGAGGTAAATAGAATCAAATGTTAAACTATGACATATTGATTTGAAACTTTCACAATATTGTAAAACCCACATTAGGGTAAATATTTTTTGCATTGCAAGTTTTCTGAAATATGATGATGGAACATACTTTTTCAGAGGTCAAAAGTACCAGGTTTTACCCACTGAATGGCAAAATGTATTGGAACCAATTGACATCACCAAATTGACCTATCATAGCTGTATTGTTTTTACCCCATTCTCCAAATATCTCCTATTGTCTCCCTATGGAAAAATGAATGGGAAATCTCCAACTTTGACCTTAAGTATTGTCCACTTAATATAAATCTGTAGATTTTTAATACGGTATGTCATTTAGACATACCTAGGGATTACAGAAAACTTACAATGATTACTATTGCAATTTGTCCCGGGTCAGACGATTGATAATTGTGGACATTGACACATTACCTTAGGTGGCTTGATTTTGCTTAGAACTGAGTCCGATTCCTGAAGCAGGACCTTCAGGCGTTCGGGTTTGGAAGACATAGTATCTAATGGATGCAAACAGAGAAATAAGTGAGTAATAGGCCTACATCAGAGGGGAGAATAACTGTATAACTACCCTCTAGGCCAGGTGTCACCAACGTTGTGCCAGGTAGCCCTCCAGGAGCTTCTGAGGTGCCCACCAAGAATGTTAATAAACAGTGACGACTCCCAGATTTTAGTTACAGAATGCTTTTCTTGATTTAAATATGATATTATTTATTCTTTATAACTTATAAGCAAATTATCATTCAATAATAGGGTGATTTGAGAATGATGGCAAGACATCAGTAGAGGATTTTGAACAAAAGTAGCCCTCGGGTAGCCCTCAGACCCAGAAAGGTTGGGGACCCCTGCTCTAGGCTTTGGTTGGGCATAGTTCTACCGCCATTTCAGTGCCTTGACAGGTGTCGTGCCAAAAAGAGAGTCCCTGCCAGAAAACGAGTGACTTCGTATATTGACTGCCCCCTGTAACTCTGGACTACAAAGGGTCAGCTGCATCAAATTCACTGTACCGGTAGCCTACACCTGGCAACCTCCACTGCCACCCTAGATTTTTTGTGAATACTAGCCTTTCCAATCCTAATTTACAGAGTGGAGGGAACTACCAGCCCTGGAGCCCATAACTACCAGCCCTGTAAGTCAGGATTGCAAAGGGCAATACTCACCAAAATGTCTGGAGTGATAGTGGGGGGTGCCAGATGCTCAGTGATTTTGGTATAGCTAACTCTATGTAGTCCAAAGTTACAGGGGGCAGTCTATACGATGTCAATCGTTTTCTGTTGCCAGGGACTCGCTTTTTGGCAAGACACCGGCCGCCTAATTGATTACAAAAAAGCATACAAAAATATGTCATCCCTGAATGGCTGGACTACACAGATGCTTTAGGGCAGCTAACAGCCCATCGTGACAGTAGACAGCGCGCCAAAACGAGTAAGGTAATAGCTATGGATGAATGGGGAACGAATGAATGAATGAATGCTGCATGCATCATCATCGCTAGAGTATGAAATATGACGAATATTAACATTGCACGTAAATTACATGCTGCACGTACACCCGAAACATTTTCAGTTTCCCATAAGAAGAAGTAGAAAATACAACGCGTTAAGCTTCCTTTGATTCAATTCACCCATAGTTGAACTTCATTTAATGGCTACCAAAACATTGTCAAAATATCCGATCCGAGTGATCAGTGTTAAGATAATAAATCGTTCACAAATTGTGCTCTTACTTACTGGCGATTTCGTTTTCATACACGTATAGGCCTACTAGCTCGTGAAGAAATATGACGAGTCCTCCTCCTGAGCAGCATGTGTCGGCTATTCCTTCTATGACACAACTCTCACCCTGACCCAACCCCCCCACACACACAACTTTTTTTTTTCTTCTCTCTTTTTTTACACACACACACCTCTAGACCAGCGCCAAAGCGTTGTGACGTTGCATTGCGTGACGTTACAAATCTTCGTAAACTCAAACTAAAGTGGTTCGTGGCTTGCGGAAATTAATGGTAGAAATGTATGATGCAATTTATTTATGTTTCAAAAATGTTGTCATTCTTGATATGAAATGGATAAAATTGTCCTACTGCCATAACAGAAATCTCGTCTGAGCCCTGCATCCAACATGGTGACAAGATAAAAGGGGGGAAAGGAGGCGTGGTCATGAACGCGTTACATCGTACACTAAGGTACGATTTTTCGTGACACAACATTTCGTACTTGGCTATACGATTATGACTTACTGATAGCGTTGCAATTTCAGGACATAGTCAAGTAGGGCCCAAGTTATTTGACAACTGTTCAGTTCCTCCCTCCCAACCCCTAAACATTTTACGTAGCTGCTCCCGAAAAATTGCCACTTTCGTGGCATGCAGCATCTAAAGTTTAACCATGCTTCATTTTCTGCAGTACCGTGTTTCACCATCGCTGTTTAACAGTGTTTCTCCATAGCCACTGTGGTGTCACTGTTTTACCAGTTTTATCAGAACCACCGGTAGCAGACAACACAGCTGAATCACGATAACAGGAAGAAGGGTTTAAATTCGGATGTCGCGTTTATCTCTTTTCTATAGAGCTCCGAAGTCACCCGGAAACATGTAGCAAACTAGTATTTCTTGTTAGCATTTAAGGACTTTCCGGTTCCCAGCGACGACCGTGGGGAATGGGGACCAGTCTCAAATAAGGTGTGTGCAAACACGCGATTAGTTAACCCCCGCAAACTGACGAGGGTATTACAAATAGGCTGTAGGGATGACATGATTGATCATTTTTGTGTCAAACGCCGACATAAATATGATGTTACTATCACATGCTTAACCCGGAAAACTGGCAGACTACAGGAGGGAGATTTCACGAGCCGTGACCATGGTAACCCACGGCAAACCGCCACAAACCTTTCTAGTACGAGACTTTGGAGATACTTCTAACTAAGCTCTGATACGGGTTGTTTTTCACTTCTGGTAACACTCTTTTGATAAAACATAAATAGTGCCATACCTGCAATTACTCCAATCGCCTTGGTTTAGTAGTATACTTTCAAAACTTACCATCGAGGAGAAGTTTGCTCATGTGAGATGTAGTTCCCAAAAATTCACGAGTAGCCAAGGTATAGCAACATTACTTTATTATCGTTATGTTTAGGTTGATGAATACACATGTGTTGTTGTGCTACATTTGTTACCAAGGGAAGGATGCGGGGATAGGCGAATGATGGCAGTCAACGTTTGTCCTATATTTTTGCCCAATGTTAAAAGATATATTCCTGGAAACCGGATTTCCGTGAAAATGCAAATCCGTGCATACAACTCGTCGTCACCCACTTAGGAGCTCTATTGGTAAGCCGTGCTTCAAGTGCTTACATTAAGAACCGTCTCTGCTGCAGACGGCCATTCCAAGTAGCCCAATTGGGCAGGTAACCGCACAATCTGGCAACACTGGATATTTCATCTGCAGGCAGGTTGACTGCTTGGTCACTCATTTATTTATTTATTTTTAAAAAGGGACTTGGGACTTATTAAATTATCTGGGCCCTGGCCCATTATGTGCCAGTGACCAGGCAGTGAGCCTAAGTACTGTGAAATACTTATTATCCGCCTACTTGTTATAAATTTAAAAAAAAGACCCTCAGAAGGCCCTTCAATTATGTCCATGGACTGGACCTCTTTCATGAGCAGTCTGTGAGGAGCATAGGCGCCGACTTTTGTTTATGCCCGTGGGTGCTCGGGGTTCCCAACCGGGGGTCGCGACCCACTGAATGCCCCGTTTGTTTGCCATACCTTGCTTTTCAATAATATAATCGTTTCATCATGAGTTGGTCACTTCTATTTCAAAAAATGTGTAGGGCTAAATAATAATTGCAGGCCTATCCTATGTATTTTCCTTGTGGGTGTCAAATCAATAATTTACAATAAAATCGCCTATATTTGAATTGAAAATTGAATTACATTACAATCATTGGTGTACATCAAGGAGGTCTACATCATTGGTGTACATTGAACGCACGCAAAGCCCAGGCCACGCTTGCTGGTGCCTCTTTCTGTCCTAGTCGGCATCATGAATAAAGACCAGCTCATAACGGACCCAGAAGATCGCACATCATTTTTGTGCAGTAGCCAGACTGCGTCCAAACAGGATATCAATAAAATAATAATAAACAACAACAGCAGCAACGCGTGCGCCCACAGTGAATTCAGACTAGTGTTCAGCCACGCACTTTAGATTTAGAACATGAATACAATGTTCATATCACACACAAATAGCCTACGTGTCACAGAAATATGTTGAAATGTTAGGTTTGAGTCCAATGCATGACGCAGCGCATAGCCATGCACTTCATGCTAGCTATGTTCAAACTAGGCTACTCAGTCATGACTATATAAGCCAACAGTGCAGCCAGAACAGCAAAATGAAATGGCAAAATCATCCAACAGCGCACAACAAAAGTATGGATATGTAGTGACTCAACTTGATCATCCCAGCACTTATGTTGCCTTCACCAGCTCGGGACCTATCGAGACAGCTGACGACACTGCTCACATGACAATCGAGTTCTGGAGTTTGGCGCATGAACGCCACTGATCCCGGAACAATCGGGATTCATGCGTGTTTTGTTTTGGTTCTCTTTTCTTTTTTTCACCTCACCTTGAGCCTCCACACCCACGACATATAATTTTAGCTGAATTAAGCTTAATTAAACAGCCAGAGACCAGCATTACTGACATATGTGCATCTGCAATTGAATGACATTGACTGGTGTTGTTGATAGTGATTACAAGATGATATTTTAGCATTTATGATACTGTTTACATGTCAGTTGCATGCATGGGCGCCATGTTGATGATGCGTGTGTCGTCACACAAAACACAAGCTCGGGAGCTCGTTCTTCTATACTTCCGGCAGAGATCAACCTCGATAATTATCGATCTGACATTACGTCACCAAATGTTCACTCCCACTTTCCCCAGGTTTTAGGTCGGTTTTCTGGGGATTCTCGATTTTTTGAACGAGCCATTAGACCCAGAGTGTAGACAAAAATGGCCATAACAGAAAACGGCAGGCACACGGCGGTGCTACACATGGGATATCGCAGGATGATATGACAGTCAGTGACTTACCATTTTGTAGGCTAAACTTTCCGACTGCAAACCTTTGTCTGTAAGAGGTCCTAGCGTGTACTGAAATGTTTAGATCCTTCCATAACTTGTGAAATAACGCAATATAATAAACAGCTTAACACATAGCCTGTGATAGAACTACTTCTGCTTCTGAACCGTCTGCATAGACGCTGCACTGTTCTGAAATTTCATGTCGGGCATTTTCAGATTAGTCCACGAGGCATTTAGAGCGACAATGAAGCCTTCAACGGCATTTCACTAATGGAACTTTTCGGAATTTAACACCCAACATGTTTTAGCAATATCTGCTATCTCGAAGAGGTCTGCTATCATCATAAGGACTGATTGAGGGGAGAACAGTCCATTGGGCAAAATCCCTGTTTGCCATATGGTCAATCCAACCATGTTTCTATGGTTACTGTCTGATTGTGTAGAAGAGCAACGCAACGCATCTGACCACAGGGGAAAAGAAGGATCGGCGCGTGAAGTAGCTTACGTTATGTTGAATTTGAGTGGTATATCCTGCTGCATTTTGCAGCTGACCAACAACTGATTGACCATACTGTTTATATCTTTTGCCTATTCCTGTGTTCCAATCAATTGGGCCAGGAATGTGCATGTTTACAGTTACTTTGCTGATATCTGGAGAGCTCAGAGCAAGAGCCTCTGCTGTTGAAGGACATTGTGCCAGGGCACAGTGTGCTCGCGCCTAACTTTCCAGATAGCAGACACATCTAGGCTGTGTGTTATCCTTAACGATAGGTGTTTTAATGCTTTGTCACTCCTGGAGACATGGAGACGGCATCTTCCTTAACTAAGATCATACTTGCATACGTGTAACCTGCTGACATGAGGAAGACGGTATAAAAACTGTGGAGGAAATCTGGTATATAGAGTGACAGATTAGTTAGTGCTTGCACCTAAAGGATAATAAAAACGAACAGTATATTATATTACTTGCATTATATTTATATTACTATTATTACTTTTGTATACTTTTATTTCTATTATATTTGCATTTTTACTTTTAATATCTTAATTCTCTTATGTTGAACAGAGACACAGAAACTGGAGTGTGTGTGTGTTAGTGAGGGCAGCTGCGCCTGATAAGAGGCCAAAATCTGGGCAGACAGCCAAATGGAGGCTTGTATGTGGGCAAATGTCTGTGTGTGTGTGTGTGTGCCTTAACTTAAACGCCTATGCCTTAAAGAAAGGAGAAGAAAAAACATATTAATTAGTACATTAGGTTGGCGTTAAATTGGTTCTTATTAAAGCTTTATTTATGAAAAAAGATAAAGGTGATTATCCCTAGATATAACCATATAATAATAGAGAGTCCCTCTCCACATACAATGTGACTGACTGAAAGTCCAAGTGCACGGTGGGTTCTGCGGTGCTCGTTTAACACTTTGAGAGTTGATTTGATATCATTTGGACTTAGGTGAACTCTCTGGGTGTTGAATTTGCGCTGCGACATTTACGGTGTGATACCAGGCCATAGTTGGGAAGTTTCCACTGTAAGAGACCAGGTGCGCGACCTTGAAGATTAGGGAGTGAAGATGCCTGGGTGCAGGGACGGTTCTAAGGGGTGGCAGGGGGTGGCATTTGCCCCTCCAGAAATATGATTTGCCACCCAAATTAAGAGAACTGATTGTGACCAATAGCCTTAATGCTTGACAATTTCAGACATAGAACTTTAGGTTGCAGGGTTTCACTTTAAGGGATTCAATGTATCACATAAGTGTGTGTGTGGATTATATAGTGTTTATAATTTTCCCTTAGTGCAGGAGCATGCCCCCTGAAATACACTTTGCCACCCCAAAAATAAATGTCTGGAATCGCCCCTGTCTGGGTGTCTAGGACCCCTTAGATGTCCAGAAGGGTGACGTAAATTTTGCAGACATCTGATAACGTCATCTGATATTTGATTGGCCAAGAGGTGGTCACCTTATCATAACATCATCTGAGATTAGATTGGCCAAGAGATGATCGGACCAGGTGGACAAAGGACAGGGATTGGTCAGGTGTACAAGATGCCCCAGACCTGGTAGCATAAAAGCTGGCCAGTCCAGAGCTCGAGAGGACAATGCCAACGGAATCCCAAGAGACAACCTGACGCATCTCCTCAGTTGATCAACTTCGCGGTTTGCTGTCTGGATTTTGCAGTAAGTAATTCTCGACTTTGGTTTATGGGACTTAGTTTATTGAAAAGACTTAGGCTCCGAGAAAAACTTAGTCTCGGAGAAAAACTCAGTCTCTGAGGAAAACTTAGTTTCTGAGAAAACTTAGTCTCTGAGAAAAACTTGGCCTTTGGGAAAACTTTGGTTTTGCAGAAACTTGTTGTCTTGCTGAAATGTTTCAAGTCTAAGATGTATTGCATTGAAACTTGTACGTTGAACTTGCTTCTACAATGTCCCTAACCTGAGTCGAGTTAATAAAAGTCTCCATCAACAAACTATGCCGGTGTATTTGCCTATTGAATGATTTGTCTCCTAACTTATTCGTATTTTACCCCATATTCACATGGCCTGGTGATTGACACATCGATTGGAAACCACGACAAAACCGTTGCCACCATTTTGTCAGTTGTAGATCGATTTGCCTGTCATTCGCCAGAGATAGGATGCTGCCTAGATAGTGAAACGCTGTGAGACCTTGTCTCATTTTTATTTCTTTTTAACCTTTTTATTCTTCTTCTACTTTTACTTCTTTTATTTTCTTCTTATTCTTTTTGTAATCTCACTTTTTATATAATAAATTGTATCCTGATCGATCCTTTTAATTACGAAGTCAAGACTTATTTTATTTTTGCAAGTGAGTCAACTAAAACACAACGCAGAGTATTCATCCTTCAATTTTTATTGGAGAAGAGAATTTTGGAAACGTCCAAAATCTAACAGTTACAAGATGAGAAATTATTATAGGCTACCTTAAGTTACAAAAAGACCGTTAAAATGCAAACGCCATTTCATCTTTAAACTTCTCTCGTGAATAATACTGCTTTAGTGCTCGGATTTGTCCGTGGGTGCTCGATGGGTGCCCAAAGATTCCCGTGGGTGCCCCAGCCCTGGAGCACCCACGGTTTCGGCGCCTATGGTGAGGAGAAATACAGAAGCATAATCTCTTTGTGGAGCAATGCTGGCCTTGAAACAGCAACATATACATTACCAAGACTTACAACTGAGCCCATGAGTTATGGCAGTAATGTCAATGTTACTGTATGTTGTATGTTTCAGTGGCTTAAAAAATATATATATATCTTCTTGGGCCTCCATAGTCCTGGCCCAATTCCCCAGAAAACTCCACTTTGGGCTCCTTTACCCAGGAGAAATATGGCTGCTGCAGGGCACTATTTAGTACACTCCTCCGCCGCCGCACCACAGTCATTGTTTGTTCGGAGATCCGTGTCATCCTGTTTGAGACAAAGACAATTGATGACTGCAATGCACAGAATGAAATACATTAGAATGACATACAGTATGTCGTGGGCCCATCGCTAACCACATGGAGAGTGGTGGCAGCAGGATGTTGCTCCTTCAGGTAACTGAGCACGTGGGTTAGATGTGCCCAGATTGCTCAAGGGTCGTGCCGATAGGAAGGGCTGATGGAGCATACAGACTTTGTGTCCTCCCATGTGTAGGCCACACCAGTATGAAGGGAGGCCTGGTGGTGCGAGTGTCCAAAGTGAACTTCCTGGACTTCACTGCTGTACTTACATTAAAAGTTCTCAGCAAAGTCAATGTGCAGAACCACCTCGTCCTCTCTCAACTTCTCTTTAAACTCCCGGAGTGCAGCATACTGTTACCCGATGTCGTAAACATACTTCCCCAGTTTTTGTTTTACATTTTTGGAAAAGTCTCCCAGTAAATTTTGGAGCGTGCCCTCTTCTTTGTCCTGAACTGTGAGATGGATTGTGAACTTTTCTTGAGTGCCATCTTTTCTCTTCTTCTCCCTTTCCTCTGCCTTTGTCCTCCATACATGGCACGATGTCTAGGCCCCAGGGTCAAAGGTCGATGTGAGCAGCTCTTTCCCAATGCATTTTGGACAGTCCCTGTACATACAATCCTTTGTGTAAGGAGAACAACACAGGGACATGGCCAAATCTTCTATGTTCTTGCTGGTGATCACTTAGTGCTGGGGCAGCTTGTCTGCCATAAACTGCACATCAGCATGCGTTTTGCACAAACATGATTCTCTGTCTTTTACCGTGGGCCGTGAAATCCAGAATGGACAAAGTTTGCAGAACTGGCTGTATGAAATTGTGATGTTCGGGTGATCGTTTTTGCAGGACCTCCATGGATTCATTAAGGAATCTGTTCTGTTTTTTCATTTTTCTCTTTGTCACAGACTGTTGTTTTGTTTTTTCCCCTGTGTATGTCAATGCTGCTGATCTTTTTTCATTGCTCCTTTTTCTCTTGGCCGAGGAACCAAATTCTCTTTTGGCCATTGCAAGCAATCGGTACTTTTTGAGAATCTTCCCCACCGGGGTCTTTGAGAATATGTTTTTTGTTTTTCTTTCTCAGAAGAGAGATTTTGGTATCTCTCCCTTATCTCATCAAGGACATCATTTTGGAAGACAAAAGTCTCTCAGGCTGTGTGGTGCTAATGTCAAATTGCTTTTTGGATTTCGAATTGGGGGAATCTGCCTGGTCTACTTTCTTCAGCAATCGTATGTACCTCTTTACGGTACTTCTCCACCTTTTGTAGAGCCTTTTCCAGCTTTGCATTGCTCTCATATAAGGCTGCATAGACCTTTGCTTTGCTTTTAACAACCTTTTTTCTTCCCCTTTGTTTTTTATTGCACGTTGGACAGAGGGTAATGGTATGGGTGGTATGGGAGGTGGAGGGATAGGTCCCGATGAAGAGGTTGGTGGCATTGTGGTTTCAAGAGCATTTTTTAACGTAATTTCTTCTGTTTCTCATTTGTTTACATTGTTCTCTTTTTGGAAGTTCTGCAATTGGTTTCACCACACCCTTTCTTTTTTTCCTTTAATACCTCTCCTGGTCTTTTTTCAGTTTCTCTTGATACTTCACAGGGTTATTGATAACGGGCTACTGAGGGTCACTATTAAGATTTCAAGTATTGGCAAAGGACGCGCTCAACTTCTTTGAATTACTATTAAGATTAAAATTTGGACGCATACTGCTCAGTGTTGCCACAAGAAAATCAGCCAAAGTCACTATTGGCTTGCTGAAAAGTCGCTAGATGACGTTATGTATGACGTCACCGCGTCACACACAGTGCGCTGATCTTCAGAAAACGTGCCCAAATGGCCTTCATCCACAGTACAAATGCAGTATAAGCAGAGCTAATCTGCAGCCCTGCTTCACCTTGGAACAGGGTTGACAGATGATTTCCAGCCCAAAAAAATGCTCAAAACCCGCCTAGAAGCACAAAATCCCACCCAATTCTATCGATTTCTATGGCAAAAATTGGGCGGGTTTTTCTGCTAAATGCCATTTTTACCCGCACACAGCCATCCTTATCAGCCCAATTGGGCGGGAAACAGCCCAATCTGGCAACACTGCCGTGGGAAACGCTTCTGACGGCGGCACAGTCACAATTATGTTGAAAAAATAAATTTGTCACTGAAAATGCACGTTTTAAAAAGTCGCCAGATGCACTAAAAAGACAATTTGTTTTTTAGTCGCCAGGGACATCAAAAAGTCGCTTAATCTAGCGACAAAGTCGCTAATTTGGTAACATTGATACTGCTGATCTGAACATTTCGGTTGCTGTGGTAGCACCATCCGCAACCTACCCTGAAGTACAACTTTCACAAATGTGTCTCTCAGATGGATTGGATATTTCATTCCTGACACCCTCGTCAGCACACCCAAAGAGAACACAATGGATCTTTCTCAAATGCTAGGCCAGTGTCCTTCCAAGTGTATCAGCCTAATTAGTCACGCCCAGTGATTGGATACTTTTTGGTGAACTCTACAGAATATCCAATCACTGGGTGTGACTAATAAAGGGTATCCAATCACTGGGCATGACTAATTAGGCTGATACACTTGGAAGGACACTGGCCTAGCATTTGAGAAAGACCCAATGACACGCACACACTGATGGTGTTTATCTGACTGATCTATTGTAGTGTGTGGGAGAGCTCCCCTGAATGCGCGCATAGTGGGCGGGCAGGATGCCCCAGCAGGGGCGTGGCCATGGCAGGCCAGCCTAACACGAGGTGGCAGGCATTTCTGCGGAGGATCCCTCATCAACAGCCAATGGGTGCTGACCGCCGCCCACTGCTTTGAAAGGTGAGGCCAGACACCACAGATCTGTATAAGAAGACCTTGCATATTCCAGCTCGTCTGCACAGCTCGGCCATATTAGCCCAGCCAAAACTCTCCACCAACTCTCCGTTACAAGTATTGAAACATTGCAAAAATATGTATACTGTTATCTCACTGAAATATTGATACGTGTACTGTACATAAATGGTATGGCTCTGTAAGCCCATCTGGCCTGTAAGAGATCGACACTGACGCCACCATGTCTGCCTCACTGGATTTGGATTATCTTCTCTTTGCTTTTATTTACTATCTTTTAATTTCAAACACAAACTTTGCATATCTGGCGTTTGGATCTGTAATATGATTTGCAAACTCAGGTGTGCTGTTTTAATCTGCATTCAGATCCTCCGTGAATCTCTCGTTCGTGTAGCCTTTTCCTCCTTGTTCAGGTAATGCTTTGACTTTGTTTCATCATTGTATTTTGTCGTAGTCGTATTGTTAACACAGTAGGTTTTGTCTGAAAATAAAAATGTCATAACTAATTTGGGGAAGAAATCTGTTAGTCCTTTGGTTACTGTTCTGTTAAGCATAAAGCGACAAGGCCATTCCCTGTGCTTGAATCGAAGCGAGCATACTTTGGGCTACGAAGAAGTAGACCCCACGTCACTGGCCCCTACTTAGAATAAGAAATGTTGCAGGAGGGGGATCAGCTCTATATTCCCACAGCCCATTGGTCCCACGGCCCATTGGTCCCACAGCCTAAATGGTCCCAGCTTATTCCTGCTGCTCCATGTTCCCACAGTTTAAAAAAAAAATATTCAAATATAAGCTCTATGCTCTACAACTCCATGTTCCCACATTTCCAAGTAAACTAAGAGAACCAATAGGCCTAAAAATAATGTAAATTGTTTTTAGTGATGTGGGACCAATGGGCTGTGGGAACATAGACACGCTCCCGCAGGAGGAACTGGGAATTTTAGCGAGATCACGTCTGCTGAGTGTAGCTTCCTGTTACAGTCGAGCAGGCGCAGGGCGTTGATGTAGTTCTACCAGCAGTGATGATACCATCTCAGCAGTGCGACCAATGTCTTATGTCTTTACGGTTTCCATACAACGTTTTAATCTACAAATGCAAATAGTCGGCCACTGTAGAGTTTTCCGTTAATGAACCCTTTGCCAGCTGAACCCAGAAGTAAACAGAGATTATTTGAATATTCATTTTAATAACAATGTCACTGAGTTCTGGAAAGAGGTAAAAGCTACAAATAGGGCCAAAGCTGTACTACCATGCCACATTGAGGGGGTATCTGGCGCTGACAATATAGCAGAGCTGTGGAGGCAGCACTATGCAGCTTTGTTTAATTGCATCAAAAGTGAACCCTATTGTGTAGGCAATCTAAATGAGGAAGCGATTCATTTTACACCCAATGAGGTTGTGTATGCTATAGAACATCTAGCTGATAAGAAATCTAGTGGCAATGGTAATATCACTGCTGAGCATCTTAAATTAGCCAGCCCCAGAATTGCAGCTTTGCTGTCTATTTGCTTCACTGGTCTAATGACACATGGGGTGCTACCCGACACTATGCTCACTGTTACATTAGTACCAGTCATTAAGGACAAGACAGGTAAAATAGGGAGCATGGATAACTACAGACCCATTGCCTTAGCCAGTATTCTTTCTAAGGTGTTGGAGAAACTGTTGCTAGATAGGTTGAGTGAGTTTATCTTTACCACAGAAAATCAATTTGGTTTTGCACAGACCTATGTATATATGCCTTGAAAGAAACGGTTGAATCCTACAGAAGTCATGGTTCTACAATATTTCTGGGGTTCATTGATGCGTCCAGGGCATTTGACAGAGTGAATCACCATAAGCTCTTCACTAAACTCATGCTTAGGCGTGTGCCTGGATGTATTATACGTATTCTTGTTTACTGGTATGCTAAACAACACATGCAGGTGAAATGGGGAAACAGCCTATCTTCCCCTTTCAGTGTAGGCAATGGTGTAAGACAAGGGGGGCTTCTATCCCCAGCACTGTTCAACCTATACATGGACAACCTCTCCAAACAACTGGGGAGATGTAAGACAGGATGTCTGATAGGGAACAATGTTTTAAACCATTTGATGTATGCAGACGATCTTGCTATCATGTCCCCTAGTACTGTTGGATTTCAGCAGCTACTCAATGTGTGCTCTGAGTATGGGGTTGAGTTTGATGTGCAGTACAATGCAAAAAAGAGTGTTGTGTTGATATGTAGAACCAAGGAGGATCATAAAGTGCCTTTTCCAACGTTCTACCTGTCAGGGCAACCAATATGTGTATCAAGCAGTATAAAATATCTTGGGCACATCATCACTGACAAGCTGGAGGATGATGCTGACATGTATAGGCAGAGACGAATGTTGTATGCACAAGCTAACATGTTAGTAAGAAAATGTCATTACTGTCCTGATGATGTGAAAGTAAGCTTGTTTCGTGCCTACTGTAGTCCTATGTATGCAGCTCCATTATGGATCAACTATAAAAAAGAGACAATGCGTAAACTCCAAGTAGCATATAATGACTGCCTGAGGATATTGCTGAAAAAGCCCAGGAGTTGCAGTGCTAGTAAACTATTTTGTGACTCAGGACTATGTACTTTACAGGCTCTCCTCAGGAACCTAATGTTTAAGTTCATGTGTCGTTTGGATAAGTCTGAAAACTGCATTATAATGACGCTCACAAGTGCCAGATATAGCTCTGTCCGATACCAATCATACTGTATATGTGGAAATATTGGTATGGCTGCCTTTTAAGACCGTCATGACGTAGTTTGTATATGCTTTGGCATCATTGCTGTTTTTTAATATCTTCTTTTTCCTGCACATTCTATTTCTATGTATATTTTGTGTGTCTGCCTATTGGGCCCTGAGCCTGTTACAAAGTTTATATATAATATATATATATATATATATATATATATATATATGCATATATATATATATATATAATAAGCAGTTTATAGTAATTAAATGCTATCACACAATTACGTTGGAACTACGGAGATCCTTGACTGGGACTCGAAATATGCGGTATTGGATAATAGGTTGAAATGAAATCTTTTCCCAGAGTGAAGAAGCGATTCCAGAGTTTAATGCCGTCGTTGGGTTTTAGGCCTTATTACAGCTCCTAAAAACGTAAGTGTAGAGTGAGATAAAACGCCCAGGAGAGTAAAAGCCTATGCTTCCCACCTATTTTTCCAAAAATAAAGATAGGCCTAGAGCAAATACACATTTTAACCATTGCTGTGCATTATGTTGACGGCAGAGATATATTCATTGCACCAAATAATGATGACAGAGACAACATATTGGAAGAGTGATTTACAGTGCAAGTTTTTTCATGTGGATGGCCTAAGCGTCACTACCCACTTTGAACACAAGGTAGAGCTGTCGAACCCAAAGCAGAACATAAATGGGAACGTTTATTGCTATTTTACTGAAAATACCAGAATACTTTGTGTATTTTTGGGGGGGGATCTATTTAATTGCCTGAATATAGGCCTACTCAGCTATATTATACATTATGATAGACCTATGTATATCATAATATAATATAATATAATGTGAATATTCATCACTATGCAGTATCAACATTTGGATTGTTTCATACTGTATAACAAACCTTTCGAAGGTCCATGGAAATTTGAGGGAGTTATGGTCATCTGAAGAGTGTATCACTAAAAACCCATTGCAATCGGTTGAGCCAGCAGGCTGGGCTAACATGGCCGCCAATGCCCGGACGTTTGACGGGAACGCAGATGACGTATCTAGTCTTCTTATACAGATCTGTGTCACAAACTTCTTCTGCGTTCAGAGTGGTCTACAGACCCTGGAGCAATGTGGGGTAATGTGCCATGGCACTTCGGCCGTGAATGAAGATATACGAAGTAGTAAGGGTGGGATTCAAACCTGCAACCCTCTAATTGAAATACCACCTCCTATTCCACTTCCCTTCATTCAATTTTATTTGTGACGTCACAGATATGTTGTCCAATTACTGTATTCAATGGTAAAATCTCAATTATGTCGATGGCTTAATTGTCAATATGTTGAGATTAATATTTGTTGATATTTTAAGTGTTACGTGTTGATATATTTTTTTGAGTCAATATTTTAATTATAAGTAATTTGTGTCCCTCTGCAGAATCACCACCTCAGGGCTAACAGTCTACCTCGGTCGACAGAATCAAAAGGGCCCCAACCCCAACGAGGTTTCCAGGACAGTCTCCGAGATCATCAGACACTCCGATTATAATAGTGCCACCGTAGACAATGACATTGCTCTCCTCCACCTCTCATCCCCCGTCAACTTTACCGACTACATACAGCCCGTCTGCCTGGCTGCAACTGATAGCACCTACAGGGCTGGCACCAATATCTGGATTACAGGCTGGGGGAGAATCAAGATGGACGGTAAAATGAATGTGTGTGTGTGTGTAGCGTGAGTGTGTGTGTGTCTGTGTAGATTCTCATTCATCCAGGTCATGTTGTACAGAGAGTTTAGCTGATTATAGGAGTGAATAGACACATTAAAGGCATGCATATAGGCATTAAAGTAAGTGTGTCTGTGTCTGTGTCTGTGTCTGTGTGTTGTGTCTGTATGTGCAGAGCCACTGCCCGCTCCTCAAGCGTTGCAGGAGGTAAAGGTTCCAGTAGTGGGAACTAGTTTATGCAGGTTCCGCTGGCGCTACACTGTCATCATTACCAGCAACATGCTTTGCACTGGACGGACAGGAAAGGGCTTCTGCAAAGTACGTAAACGCACACGTATTTTTTAAATACCGGTACATATTTTTAGACACTGCTACAGTACTGCTACATATTTTTAGACACTGCTGCTAGCCCATATTAATTACTTTGTAATTCATACATGGTCTGAAGTCGCTTTTCTGGTTGGGGTTTGGTTAGTGTTACCAGACTACCAGCCAATTAGCGAACGGGGCAGGTTGGGCGCCAACATACATAACATAACATACTTAGTAAAAGTCTGTGTCTGTCTTTCTCTCTCTCTCTCTCTCTCTCTCTCTCTCTCTCTCTCTCTCTCTCTCTCTCTCTCTCTCTCTCTCTCTCTCTCTCTCTCTCTCTCTCTCTCTCTCTCTCTCTCTCTCTCTCTCTCTCTCTCTCTCTCTCTCTCTCTCTCTCTCTCTCTCTCTCTCTCTCTGCAGGGTGACTCTGGTGGTCCTTTGGTGAGCAAGGTCGGCTCTGTCTGGGTGCAGGGTGGAGTGGTGAATTTTGTTGTCAGCTTAGGCTGTGCCCATACTAAGTTCCCGGATGTCTCTGCGCGGGTGTCTCAGTATCAGAGCTGGATCACATCTCACATTGCTACAGATACACCCGGATTCATCACTGCCATGGCTGGCAACAGCACAGCAAGCACCCTCACGCTCCTCCTTCTCCTCCTCTGCCCTCTGCTCCTCTCATAATACACCTCCTCCTCTCCTCTCCTATATACCTCCCCCTGTCATATTGCACCTCATTCTCTCCTCTCTTTCTCTGCTGTCTTAATCGCTCCGTCCTCTCGTAATAAATCGTATATTTGCCATCAGATAATTCTTCATAAACCAACCTATTCTTTTTTAAGTTGACTCTTACCAGCTGGTATGTTTCGCCTTCGTCTTCACAATACCCTCTGGGTGCCCCCCACAACCAACTGCTTTCAAAGGAGACTCCTTATCAAAAATGCTTGCATGTGATTGGATAAACAATCCACCCACCCTCTTTACTGACTCGTCACTTCGTCTACTCACGACAGGCGGAAGAAGAGCCATAACATCGCTGGCAGATCTATGGAAAAATCCCAGCCAGGCCACGCCCTCCTAGTGACACAAAACCCTCTGCGTTGCTTCTAGTCAGGTCAAGAGCAATGTAAATATCGTTTCTGATCTCCAGAAAAATCGGGAACTCCACCCACTTTGTTGGACACCAGTCAACCTGAAGCAAACCTAGGGAGGCGGGTCAACCATGCCGTTTGGGAAACTGTGATTGTTGTGCTCTTGGTCAGACTAAATCTTAATGAGATTTTAAAGTTGATGATAATCAGGCTAGGAAAATCCCACCCGGTGACCCTGATTGGATAATTCGTTCAGAAACGGCTCTGCCTCTCAAAGTACTCAGATGGTTGAGTGAGGAAACCGGAATCCCCTTGCATGGAGTTTGGAGCCAGATGACATGAGTTGGGTTAATTGTGTTATAAGTGCACTGTGTAAATTTTTTTTGTAGTTTATTTCCAGAATCCATGCTGTCTATTCACAAATGCTGAATACTTACCACCACTATCAAATTCTAAGTATTCATTATTATACATGGAAAGGTGGATCTTCTCCATTGTCCGCCATTTTGAATTTCCAGGAAGTATTTGGTCATACTAGTAAATATTAGTTCATTATTTTGTAATTCATATTCATGAAAAGATCACATTTGCCAATTTGCAACAGTTGCACTGAGCAGCATAGTTGCAATACCTACTCTGGTCACCATCCTGCACAGTTTACCTTTAAGATCCTCCAGTCTTTTCTCAGTCCCCAGACCGACAACGCTGCACATAGTTCCTTCTACTGTGCCCCAATCCTTTGGGATTTCCCTCCTTTGGTGTCAAGGTGATCTCCATCAACTCTCAAATTATTTTTATTCCTTTATTATTGTGCAGCCCTACTACAATTACTCATTTTCTAAAATAGTATATATTTTATTCACATTGTTTCTCATGTGTTGTGTTGCTTTATACGTGTATTTTAAAGCTTTTATCACTTTATAAGCTAAATCAACTGTTTTTTCAGGCCTTAGCATTTTTTTATTATACTGTATATCTTCACATTGTCTTTTATTCCATTTTGGTCCTACTTTTTAGTTGTTTTTTCCATTACAGCTTATTGAGTCTATGAATCCTAGATGAAATGTTTCACTCTTCACATAAAGAATCACCAGCACGAGATGTGTCTTGTCATTTTAATGTCTGTCCAGTCTCTGTCGACGTATGGAAGATTGAGCAATGCAATTGCAATTCCCTCTCGCTGTCTCACTCCCTCCCTCCTGATGGTTAGCAGGTGCACACTTTCCCACAACAAATATAGCTGAATACACAGCCACATTCTGGGAAAAAAAAGTTAAATACAGCAGCCGATCTGACCAGCCTCCCTGGACTTAATGTCCTTACAAAAGTCCTAGCTATAAAAAAGGTGATCGCAAAGTCGACGTAACAGACACTACTGCTGCACCTACTTCTACTATCAGCATTACTGCTACAGCCACTGCTACTACAAGGGACACACAGAGTGAAAAGGTCAAAGGTAAGATGACACTGAAAACAAATATCAATTACATGACGTGTACAAACGTGCTTCAATTGCCATGAAAGAAAGTCTAACTTCACTATACGTTCATGGAGATTAAATGGTAAGTGCATTTTATACATTGAGCCCCATTTCTGAGTTGTCTGCAATGTTCTAGAGTCCCCCTCAGTTTTTTATGTGTGCTGCAGCTGTCTCCATAATTTGACTAATATTGATTTTGTCTCAACCATCAAATGGCCATCTAGGGGCATGTCCATTCAGTATCTGTTCTTAAAATCAAACACTCGATTTCAAAAGAATGCATCTTACCAAATTGTTAGGGTATTCACTGGGATTCCCTAACCAGTTTGAATGCGAAATAAGTATTCTGTCATGTTTTATTTGGCATTTTGTGAATAAAAGAAAAAATGTATTTACAAAATACATAAAACATAACGGACCCATGTTTCTCTAATTGTTATGGAATACCAGTGAAGACCACTTGCACATTCTTGAAAACAAATGTTTAGGGTGGTTTTAATAACAGATATGGACATAGACTGACATTCTAATGCCGATAGAGACAAAAATCCAATTCAGCCAAATAACAGAGATTGCAGCAAGATTGAAATAATCTGTTAAGGGGACTCTAAAACATTGCAAACAACTCGTAAAAGGGCTTAATGTTCAAAATAGCGCACTTGTGTGTGGTCAAATGTTGGACTATTGCCATATGTCACAGAAAGAGATAAAGAGAGTAGAGAGACAGAGGAGAGAGTGAGAGACAGCGAGAGCGGGAGAGAGGGAATGAGTAGGAGACAGGGGCCACGAGATAGTAAGGGGGGATGGACCAAGGGGGAAGGGGACAGAGGGAGAGTCAAAAGTTGATGTCATGCTTAGTACAACCCAACACATTGACCAAAAGAACAGAACAAATTCCTGATGCAGTTTTATTTCATTTTTTTTAATTATTGTTATTTATCCTTAATTTAGCCAGGGAGTGCAGTGCAGAGCTCTTGGGCTCAGAGGGGCTACACCTTTCCGTTGACCTGCACTGCACATGCTCCTAGGACAGAGAAAAGGGCATAGGCTACGACTAAATCAACATGAATGCATGTATCATTTTGGGTACAAAACTGTTCAAATGCATCCTGCATAAAAACAGAGTTATTGTGACGGCTTCTGAGCATACAGCAGTGTTTCCCACAGACATTTTGGAAACTATCGGGGCAGCAGGGATTTTTTTCCCGGGGGGGGGGCGGGGGTCTTTTCACGTGGGCCTTTTTTTTTGGGGGGGGGGGGGGGTATTCACGCAGTGTAAATGCAAAATGGCAAAACAATGAGTACAGAATGACATTGACACATGGAGAAACTATAGGCCTAGGCCTACATTTCAGCCATTTATATTTTGAGAAATAAGGCTACATAACATTTTACCCATGATATTAGTAGTACATTGTCATTTATACTTAAAAAAAAAAATGCAGTACAGTGAATCATTTCTGTTTACAACACAGTTTCATTCGTCCCTCATGCAGGGGTCTATGTTTAATGAAAAAAATAATAAAACAAAATAGGAGCAGAGATAAGAATTTAAGAGTACTGTGAAATTGGTAACGCATAGACAAAAAGGGTCTAAGAGGGTAGGCTATGCCTTTTCCCCACACACACATTCTACATGAGGGGTGCTGGTCACAGGGCCAGTTTTTCAAAATTCCTCCCATTAAAAGGGCTGAACAACATATTACACATTTATTTTTATATTCACATTCATTACACATTAATTTCTATATGCCGCCCGATGTCTCCTCTGCCGTGTCAATGAAGGCCTGTCACCTAACTCATTGTAAAACAAAGCCTGGGGAGTGTTTGTAAACTCATCCCAACTGTCCCTTCTCTGAAGGTTTTTTTTATTCCCCCCAAACCCAAGTTAACTACAACAACTTGACTAGGCTTTTGATCCCTCTGTCTTTCAAGCACTTGTGGTTTTCTCTATAGGATGTATTTACTCCAGGAGGAAAATGCGAAGGAAATCGTTTTTCAAAATTTTTATTTTTATTTTTTTACATTTTCGGAAACTATGGCGGCCAAATGTAAACTATGGGTGCATCCCAATATGTGACCTTGCCTCCTCCACTTGTGCTTGTCTCCTCGTCCCGCCTCCTGGCCCCTCCTCCGTGGAGAAAACGATAAAGTTTCCCAGCTGTCAGCCTCGCCACAACAACTTTTGAGGGACTGTTTTTCATTCACCATCCCAATTGCAAATGAGAAAAAGACTTAACAATTGAGCTTTTGCCAGATATTGAAATATAATGCTGTTGTCAGTGATGTCATCATGATGAGAAGCAAGTGGAGGAGGCAAGGTCACATATTAAAATGCACTCTATGGCGGGCCGCCATAGTTTCCTCAATGTATGGGAAACACTGATACAGGTATCTGAACGTATTATGTGAGCATATCTGATGACTATGCACTCATTTCTAATCTTGGGACTCAAAACATGCACTGTGTTGTCTCTCACAGTGACTTTGAAGATGAGGCCTGTCATCTTACTGGCGCTGCTGTTCTCCATGTGTGGAGCTCAGACTCGGAGCACCCAGAAAGAGAGCCAGGACACTGGGGCTGTTGCTGCCGAAATCTCTACCCAGCTGGATGTCTCTGCTGAGCTGAAGGAACTCAGAGACATGGTGGTGGAGCTGAGGGTAATGCTAAGATATACTCAAGGTGAGGTAGAGGTACTGGAGACTGAAAATGCAGCAATGAAGACCAGGCTGACAGTCACTGAGACTGAAGTGACACATCTGAAGATGGAAAACGAAGCCACTGTGACCGAACTAAAGGAGCATAGGGAGGAGCTGGCAGCTCTGAAGACCAGGCTGAATGAGGGTGAAACTGAAGTGATGAACCTGAAGAAAGAAAATGTGGAACTCAAGACCAGACTGGCAGCCACGGAGACTGATGTAGAGAATCTGGAGACAGAGATCAAAGCAGCACCCAAGGTGGCATTCTCAGCAGCTCTACCTAGCTCGGAATTCACAGAGGCTGGGAGTAATGACCTGAACTTGGTCTTTAGTAGAATTATCACTAATGTTGGACAGGCCTACAGCAGTGTGTCAGGCTTCTTCAGAGCTCCAGTCAGGGGGCTCTACTACTTCAGATTCACTGTTATGGAGGAACGTACTTCCAACAGAATGGTAGTCAGAATGTTGAAGAATGGGGGGCAGGTGATGTTGCTAAGTGACTATGAAAAGGATGCTCAGCAGCAATATCTGACTGGTGGTCTGGCACTGCAGCTGGAGGAGGGAGATGAGGTTAACATGAGAATCCCAGCAGGATGCAGGCTCTATAATAATGACAATAACCACAGCACCTTCAGTGGCCTCCTGCTCTTCCCTCTCTGAGTAGAACCATATCATCATGATTACTCACCGTTTATTTAGGTGGAGTATTGTTTGTGAAACGATGGATGATTAACCATTATTGTGATCAAATAAATCTCTCTTTATCTGTGGATTATTATCTGTTATCTGTTATCATTGCATATGCACCATAGCTAAATCTGCGTTAAGTGACACGTGTTCTAGCCATCCATGAACACATACCTGTACATTCCCAGATTAGTGGAAAAGACATGGCCAGAATCACATTTTGATTTAGTCAAAGCAATGTTTGGAAAACTTAATTTTTAGAGTGTTCTCTTGAAGAATTCTATAGAAGGCCTCTATTGTGTTCCATTGTTCATTTGTGCATCCATATTGTGTTTGCATCCATGTCACATTACATTTATTATTTAGTGGAAATATGTTTTTACAGCCCAGTGCAACAGCCCTGACCATCCCCACATTCGGCTCTGTAGAAAAACGCCCTACAGGGTTCCCACGGGTCATGGAATTTCTGCACTTCCATTTTGCATGCACAGTCATGGAATATCATGGTTCTTAACAGTTGTGTAAAAGCAAAAACTTTTTTGCTTGGTGTGTATAACCTTGTTTCTTACTGGTAATACTACAATGCTTCGCCAGAGACTGCTTGGTTTTACGCTTTATTGTGCAAAACATTCTACAATGCAATAAGCCCACTGAAGTCTGGAGGTGGCTGGGCGTCAACTGTAGGGGTGAAGATACCGTAATCTTCAGTTTTCACACTTTTAAGAACTTTTAAACGTCATTACTTTTTATGGAAGTGGTCATGTAAAATCAGGGTTTTTTTTTGCTCTGGAAAGTCATGGAAAATCATGACATTTTACATCTGAATTAGAGTGGGAACCCTAGCCCTACAAGCCCCAATCCATGGTGGCCGTGGTCATAGACATACACAGTAGCCTACATAGGCTACATGTACAGTATATCATCATGGTGGCTATTTACATAACTCAAATCTCTCATTTCTAGCATACCAAACACACACACACAAATAACCTACAGTATGTAGTTTTACCATCAAGTTAAGCAGTGCAGCACCCGCTGTTTTAACTTCATAGTCCAATGCACACCTAAATTAATATCAGAATGAATAGGCTTAAAGTATTTGGCAGATTTGGCATTTTGTCAGTTTTTGACATGAGCCATCACTGTGGTTAGTAGGGCCTATACACAATATTCTGGCCTACTGTTTTTTGTTTTTTTTAACACATCTTTTAACCAGATAGAGGTTTGGCTTGTAAGAGTCAATAGCAGTGTAACAGACACATTCTATCTAGAATGGAAGAATAAAAGGAAGCAATTTCTTACTATTGGCACCAGTTATAACATTTTCGAAGCCTTTGCACTGTGTAGGATCATGGCCAGAGTAGGTATTGCCATTATGCTGCTCATTGAAACGGTGCTGCCTATTGCCGAATTATATATTTTCATAAAATGTATTAAGTAATAAACTAATATGTACTAGTATGATGACCAAAGTACAAACGTTTGTACAATATGTTTTACAGCTAAAAATGCCCATTTCTTGAAATTCAAAATTGTGAACACGGAGAAGATCCACCTTTTCATGTATGAAAAATGCAATTTTCCCAGTCATAAATGAGATGTTTGAAGGAAGTAGTAAGTATTCATGGAAAAGGTAGCATTTGTTAATCGGCAGCATGCATTTTGGAAAGAAACTGCTAAAAATATCCCACAGTGCACCTTTAAATACAGGACAAATAATAGCCAATAATGTAATGCCCTCTTAAGTTATGGGCAAAAGAGTATTGGGTTTTGTCAGAGGACGCATTCAACTTCTTGGAAAAAAATGAAGGTCTTTCGGTGCGCGATAAAAGGTATCAACTGAAAGATATTAAATAAAGATATAAAAGCAAACGCGTTTCGGCTATCAAGCCTTCATCAGTGCGCACTGATGAAGGCTTGATAGCCGAAACGCGTTTGCTTTTGGACATGGTGGTAATCTATAAATAAATAATGAGACTTAGTTTGTGAGTGCGGATTTTTCTTCTTTCAGATAAAGAGTATTAGCTCAACAACCTTATTACATTATTGGCAAATTATTATG
Source organism: Engraulis encrasicolus (assembly GCF_034702125.1). Taxonomy (NCBI): domain Eukaryota; kingdom Metazoa; phylum Chordata; class Actinopteri; order Clupeiformes; family Engraulidae; genus Engraulis; species Engraulis encrasicolus. The sequence goes on along the minus strand of NW_026946148.1, from coordinate 206,024 downwards.
GTATTTGCAGTTATGTTACTGGTTGACAGGGGCCCTAGGCGAACTATGAACATGGGGCCCTCAAAACGTCATTGTAGGCTATACAGTAGGCATGAAATTCTCTGTTTTGGTGTTATTTAAGTGTTTTGTGTCATTTATATGGCTAGGTATCTTCAATTACTTTGCATAATTTACAAATTAAGATTAAGCCTAATTTTTGTGTGTTTACCACTGGTGTGACAGTTGGGGCCCCAGGCAACTGCCTAGGTTTACCTAATGGAAAATCTGCCTCTGCTGGTTGTTATTATAATATCAGCTGCTAGAAGGCATATCCCCTGCTTTTTAGGACCATGTAGTATTATATGGTAATTCTAATGTAAAACCTACCGTTCATTAGTGGGGGGTGGGGGTACAGTAATGTGATGTAGAGGAGGTATTACCACATAAGGTGTCCCAGTGTGTGTGTGTGTGTAATTAAACTTGTGGTGTCAGAAGTATAACGTTTAAAAAAAAAGAAGAAGAAACAGAGGTTACTTACAACACAGGTGACTCTGAGTAAGCAGTAGACCTGTGTGATTGTCTTACGATCAGCTGACTGTGCTATTTGGATCAAATTTGTGGTGGGTTCTTGTTAGGTTTTAAGTAGTGTTGTACTTATACCATCAATTTACTTTAACTTTTGACTCCTCTGATAAAACTCAGAGTCCCAGTATGTATGTTGTGTGTGTGTGTGTGTGTGTGTGTGTGTGTGTGTGTGTGTGTGTGTGTGTGTGTGTGTGTGTGTGTGTGTGTGTGTGTGTGTGTGTGTGTGTATGTGTATGTGTATGTGTGTGTCTGATAATAACACTCAAGACTCCAAGCGTGGTGAGTAAGTACCATTTAATTAATTTAGCTGGTGCTGTGCAAGCGTCACTACACAACAACGTCAACAATAACAACAACAACAAGAGCAAACAAACAAACAAACAAACAAAGGTACGTAATTATTTGATGTATTATTTTATTTATTTCTTCATCAGTCAGCAGTTAGAGCGCCTTCGACTGCAATGCTCCTCTAATTCCACCAGATGGTGCCTCTGAGCTGCAGCTCTCTAGATTGACCACCGGGGGCAGTGTAGCACAGCACAGCATATGATGGGAATGATGAAATTACAGGGGAAGAAGATGGCGGACAAAGGGGTCAGGAAGGAGGGGGGGTGGGGGTTGTCCACAGGATCTGTGCCATCTAGACACAGCTAGAGAAACTGGCAACAGAAACACACTTGCGTACGCGCACACGCACACACCCCTCACCGCTCAGTGCATGTGTGTGTGTGTGTGCATGCCTCAACACAACAGAGACACACACACGCACACAAACCCCTCACACTAATGTCCTTAGGCGCGCACCCGTGTGTGTGTGTGTGTGTGTGTATGTAGGCACGCAGCCACCACACTACTGGCTATGTTTGAGAGTCAAAGAGTACATCGTGGATCAGCGCACACAGACACGCACACAAACACACACTGATACACACACACAAGAGACATAAGCGCATGCTGCACTGTAGGAGAACACAGCGAGAGCTCTTACTTACACACACAAACACACACACACACACACCGCTGAACCTGTAATACACTGTGAGAGCACACACGCACAGCCACACACAGCTTCCCTAGGAGTGATTGCGGGGAGAAGGGGGGTCACCACTAAAGAGAAGGATGTGTTCTAGAACTAGAGAGATGGTTGAAGGTCATGTTCTAGAACGCTCTGAGTAGAACACGAGATGGGGGTGGGGGGTGGAATGCCAACCGTTACTTAGATGTGATTTGTGTAGAATACAGTATAGTGGTGTGTGTTTTAGTAGTAAGGTCGTGTAGAGTTAGGGTGTGTGTGCGGTTTACTGATTGTGTGTGTGTGTTGAACCATGAAGTGTATGTGTGTTAAATAAGTGTGTGTGTGTGTTTGTATGTGTTAAAAACGTTACAGTGTGTGCTTGTGTGTGTTCACAGTAAGTGTGAGTGTGTCTGTGTGTGAGAGTTTAGTAGGCGTGGTTGGCTACGTAGAGAGACTCTCCAGCCGCAGCTCCGCTGTCGCCCTTGGAGACGTACTTGCCCAGCGCAGCCTGGCTGTTATTCTACACACACACACACACACAACACACGGGAAAACAAAAACACACAGGAAAAAAAACAGATGTTAGGCTTGGTTTGTTTGTGTGGTTCGTAATTTTGAAATTGCAGCTCCATGCCTCTGGAACAGTTTGCCCCCCGATATTAGATCTGCTCCCACGACGTCTGCTTTTAAATCTAGACTTAAAACCTACCTATATACATTGGCCTTTGCTTCTTAGATCTTAGTTTCCTTTATTTTGCTTTTACTGTACCCAATGTATACTTTCAGCCCTTGCCCCTATAGTTTTAACCTCCCCTTTTCTTTAAGACACCGTGTTAATCACTTAATGTATTTAAAATGTTCTACGCTCATTTTATGTATCTTATTAGTCAATGCTGCCAGTGCTGCAACTGTACACTGTATGCAGATGTTTTTCTTTATGTCTATTGGAAAGCTTCTATGTGCTACTAATATGCTTTATTTGCTTTATTTATTCTATTTTTATTCTATCCAGCCTCTGTACAGCACTTTGGTCATTTTTGTACTGTTATAAATGTGCTTTAGAAATAAAACTTACTATTGGTTACAGTCCCTGGAGCCATGTGGGGATACGTGCCTTTCTCAAGGGCACTTCAGCCATGGATGAAGATGCTGGTGGTAAGGGTGGGATTTGAACCTGCAACCCTCTGATCTGAAGGCCAGCGCTCTAACCATTAAGCCATGGCTTCCATGCATGCCATGACATGGTGAGTGTATGTGTTAGCGTGTGTACCTGTGCTCGCTTGATAAACTCCTGTTGGCAGGCTTTGCTGTTCTCTGGTGTGTGTGTGTGCATGTACATGTATATATATATGTGTGTGCGTGTGTGTACGTGTATGTGTGTGTGTGTGTGTGTACACATGCGTAAGTGTGTGTACCTTTGCTCGCATGATGAACTGTTGGCAGGCCTTCCTGTTCTCCGGTGTGTGTGTGTGTGTGTGTGTACAGTATATGTGTGTGTAGCCTATGTGTAAGTGTGTGTACCTTTGCTCGCATGATGAACTCCTGCTGGCAGGCTTTGCTGTTCTCGGGCTTGCCGCTCCAGGCCTTGAGGGCGGAGGCCTGCAGGGCGCGGCCGTAGCTGAAGGTCAGGGCCCAGGGCCGGCCCAGGGGACACTGGTTCATGGCGTTCAGGTTCAGGGTGGCCTCCTCCTCACTCTGGCCACCGGACAGGAACGTCACGCCTGGGAGGGAGGGGTGAGGGGGGAAGAGAGATGGGGGATAAAGAGAGAGAGAGGTAGGGAGGGAGGGGGGAAGAGAAAGAGTGAGAGAGGGACGGAGAGAGAGGGAGGGAGGGGGGAAGAGAGAGAGGTAGGGAGAGAAAGAGGGAGAGGGAGAAAGAAAGAGGAGGGAGGGGGAAAGAGAGAGAGAGAGAGAGAGATAGGGGTTGGGGGAGGAGAGAGAGAGATGAGGGTGGGGGATGAGAGATAGAGAGAGATGGGAGGGGGATGAGAGAGAGAGAGAGAGGAGGGAGGGGGAAAGAGAAGGGGGAGAGAGAGGGAGGTGGGGGTGAAGGGGGATGAGAGAGAGAGAGAGAGGGGTGGGGGACGAGAGGGAGTAGAGAGAGGGGGGTGGGGGATGAGTGAGAGATGGGGGGAGCAAGAGAGGAAGAGAAGGGAGGAGAGAAGAGGGGGGCACGAAAGGGTAAAGAGGGAGAGAGAGAGAAAGATAGTGGGGAGATGAGAGAGGGTAAAAGAGAGAAAGGTGGAGGGAGGGAGAAAGGAAACATAAATTATAGACGATGAAACCACAGAGGACATTGGTTTTGTGTGTGTGTGTGTGTGCGCGCGCGCGTGTGTTCGTGCGAGCGTGCGTGCGTATCCCCCTCACCGGGCACTGCGGGGGGCACGGTGCGTCGCAGGGCGGTGACGGTCGCCATGGCGATCTCCTGGGGGGCGTTCTTCTGGCCGCTGGAGTGGCCGGCCGTCACCATGTTGGGCTTCAGCAGGGTGCCCTCCAGGTAGACGTGGTGGTCAGACAGCGCCTTGTAGACCGCCGCCAGCACCTGGAGACACACGCAGCAGCAATGTTATTATTAAAGGGACACTGTGTGAGATTTTTAGTTGTTTATTTCCTGAATTCATTCTGCCCATTCACTAATGTTACCTCTTTCATGAATACTTACCACCAACATCAAATTCTAAGTATTCATTATGACTGGAAAAATAGCACTTTTCATACATGAAAAGGGGGATCTTCTCCATGGTCCGCCATTTTGAATTTCCAAAAATAGCCATTTTTAGCTGCAAAAATGACTCGACCATACTAGAAAATATTTGTTTCTTACTTAGTAAACCAACCCAGTTTCAATGACCAGTATAGTTGCAGTACCTTTTTTGATCATTTCCTGCACAGTGTCCCTTTAATCAACAGGTAGACATGGTGCTCAGAAAGGGCCTTGTAGACCCCCGACAGGAACTACAGGACATTATTTTAATTTATTTTGTAAATTAAGTAATTATTATTAATAGTACTACTACTATTATTACATAGGTGCCGGACAGGGGGATGCAGTGTTGCATTTGCATCCCAACTGTTGGGCTCCCTAAATGAGGCTTTCTCAACTTCTACTGCAGACAAAAGAGTGGAGTACAGCAGCAGTAACAATCTTCAGGCTCTTGACATTTTAGCTTTTTAAATAAAAATGTGGGTATGTTACAGCTGAATGAACACATTCTAATGCAAGATGGGGGTCTCACGGTTTAAATGTAATCATGTTTCATGTTTTTATGTGCATCAGAGGCGAAGATATTTAGGTTTTTATAGGCTGAGGGCAACTTTCCCAACAAGGGCTTAGGCATTAAACAGGCTTTTTTTGCAGGTGCTTTAGGCATCAATGGGTTAAACTGCACTTGCTCATTACCAACTACTTTAACAGCCTCTGATGTGTGTCTGTGTCTGTGTCTGTGTGTGGGTGGGATTCCCTTCTTAGTGATGTATTGGCACCTGGTATGTTTGTGTGTGTGTGCGTGCGTGTGTACCTTCTCGGTGATGTACTGGCACCTGGCGAGGTCGTGGTCTCCGTCAGGAAGAATCTCAGGCTCAACGATGGGCACGATTCCATGCTGCAAAACACAACACACACATACACACACATTATAACACACACACACATTATAACACACACACATTATTACACACACCCATTACAACACATGCTACCCATTACACTGATAGGAAATGTGTGTGTGTTTGTGTGTGTGTGTGTGTGTTTCGGTGTTTGTGTTGAGGCTCAGGTAACCCAACCTGTCTGGTTGGTTTCACTCCCAACAGTGTGTGTGTGTGTGTGTGTGT
>NW_026946148.1:195614-198114 GCF_034702125.1 Engraulis encrasicolus | reverse complement strand
GCCGTCGTCCGTCTTCTGGTAGAGCGTCTCGTGGAAGAAGATCACGCCGCCGATGCAGGGCTCGATCTCGTCCGCTGTGAAGAGCAGCTGCCGGTACAGGCGGCGGTTCTCCTCTGTGTTGTCGGCATTGATGCTCTGGAATCGCTTAGCAACGCTTCCTGTAAGGCGGAGAGGATAGCCAGAGTTAGTTACCAGGGTAATGGTACATATAATATGTGTGTATATAAGCTATATACAGCCAACACTTCTCCCCCGTGTTGTATGCATTGATGCTCTGGAATCGCCTAGCAAAACTTCCTATAGGGGAGAGAGGGGTGGGGTTAGTTGGCATTGATGCTCTGGAATCTCTTAGCAACACTTCCTGTAGGAGGAGAAAGGGGTGGGGTTAGTTGGCATTGATGCTCTGGAATCGCCAAGCAACACTTCCTGTAGGGGAGAGAGGGGTGGGGTTAGTTGGCATTGATGCTCTGGAATCTCTTAGCAACACTTCCTGTAGGAGGAGAAAGGGGTGGGGTTAGTTGTAATTATTTGGGTGTGGTGTACAGCCTACGGTTCTCCTCCATGTTGTGTACGTTTGTTTGCAGTGTACGCATGTGGACAGTATTATAATGGCATAGTTGCTGTGAAAATAGTATGCATTTACAGTATATGTATTTCAGAGCATCTACTTCTATATGTATATTGTTTTATTCATTTGTTTTATTTAATTTTGCAACATAGCAGCCTATAGCAAGTTGTTGTCTTCTTGTAGCCTGCCTCCCCCAAATGGGCATGTGAGGTATTGCAACTTTGCAACTAACACATGGCCACCATGGCAACCTTACGGCAGCTCCAGTCAAGGTGAAAGGTGCATTAGCTCAGTCAGCTTATGGGTTATGTGCTAAGTCACTGGTATCGCTAAGTCACTAGTGTCATTAAAGTGTTACCTTGGTTATCATTTACTAGCATACAAGTATAGGCCTATCCAACTGTATCCTGGTGGACAGGCAGGAGGTTAGCTCAGTTGGCATCCATTGAACAGAGCAAGAGATGGTTAGTTACCATGCCAACGCCTGTTTCTCTTCACAGTCTCATCCATGGTCACGATGTTAAGGATCTGGCATGGCATGGCATCAGTGACTTGTCACCATAGCAACTGAACACCGTCAGTCTGAGTAAGGCTCAGACATTTTTATGGTTCTTATTGATGTTTTATATAACATTTATGCAATAGTTGGCAGTGGCACTGTATACCATTATCGTATATAACTCTACTCTTTGATGTGTTATCATGTATTACCATGTATTACCACGTATGTAGTATTATGGGTACACTGTTCATTTCTATGGTGTTCCCATAGAGCCCGTGTTAATGTGGTTACTATTACCATGGTGTTAGTCACCATCAAACTAGAGGTAATGGTTATAGAATTGTCTTTTATATAACGTAGCCTATTCTACATGGATGGACTATATTCCATACAACCGAGTTACAACGATACTGTTCTGTTCTATTCTATTATGTTATCCTGTAAAATTATGACATTATTTTAGAGTAGAATGCATGAGGAGTTTTACACTTACGGACTTTAGAGTAGAATGCATGAAGAATTTACGGATTCTTGACATGATGTGTGTGTGTGTGTGTGTGTGTGTGTGTGTGTGTGTGTGTGTGTGTGTGCTCTACAAAAAACCCCACCTAACTAACCCCTCTTTGCATCTGCACTTGTTGTTCTGTATATTTCTTGCAGACTTTGTATCTGCTAGTGATGTCGACTATGATTATGTCCTCGTTTGTATGTCGCTTTGGTTATAAAGTGTCTGCCAAATGCAATGTAATGTAATGAAATTTATGTTATAAAGCCAAACCATTTAATATGAATTAACAATTTTGGTAACACTTTATTTTAGGGATACATCTATTAGCACTAATACATACAATGCTCCTGTATAAGTAACTTGTAAGGCATGTACAAAGCAAAATCAAACATTTGTTAGGCATGTATTCGCAAATGTCTTGTTCATGCACAATAAGGGATTTATTACCAATTTAACCTTAGTAAGGACCTAGTAGGCCTTAGCATTTGCTTAGTAGGCCTACATGCCTTACAAGGTACTTGTGCAGACATTAACATTGTATGTATTAGTGCTAATAGATGTATCCCTAAAATAAAGTGTTACCACAATTTTATATACAAGTTTATTTCATGGTTGAAATGTTGATGGTATTAGTCGTAACATTATTTGTCCATGTATGTGGAGCATTATTTTGCAGTAGCCTACACATTGCAAACACACATCTCATCAAAGCATTTCAAGACTTTGTGTCAGGGAGCCCTGAGGAAGGTCAGTAGACCGAAAGCTTGGCCTCTTATTAAAAAGAACACAAAAGGGATTTAAGTGTGCAGACATTTTTTGTTTCAATTTTACACAAGACTTTGTGAGATAAATACAATATAAATAACTGCAGAATATAGGATACAAAGTATTGAATGGGGGGGTTGACCATCTCTTTTTCCTA
>NW_026946148.1:163114-193114 GCF_034702125.1 Engraulis encrasicolus | reverse complement strand
GGAGGACATATTATAGTAGTGACATGAATATATTGTTAGAAATTGGTACGAGTGATGCTTGGCGGGAGATCTGGGGAATTTAAATAATAGTTATTTGCATCTAAAGGAGGGATTGTTACATCATCATATAGGCTACTACATCATCATATAGGCTACTTTGTATTTGCTTGTGATGTTGGCTTGATTATGTCCTCTTTTGAAAGTCGCTTTGGTTATAAAGCGTCTGCCAAATGCAATGTAATGTAATGTACTAGGAAGGGATATGCTGAGACATGGATTAAATAAGTACATATCTCATTTAGCTGATCAATAAATAACGTGTATTCAGATGGCGTATGCATGTGGCATGACGACAGGTCTGGAGAAGGAGAATATCCATTGTCACGGATTGAATTGAATTAAATTACTTATAGACTAGTGTATGAGACAATATATTGCACATAAGGGGATTTTATATTGTAAATAGGCCTATGTGAAATACACACTGTTATATTGTAAAGCAAATGATGACACATCTGTGTGTGTGTGTGTGTGTGTGTGTGTGTGTGTGTGTGTGTGTGTGTGTGTGTGTGTGTGTGTGTGTGTGTGTGTGTGTGTGTGTGTGTGTGTGTGTGTGTGATGGAGTAATCGTAGATATTTCATCATGTTCCAGCCCGATAGTTTCGAGGCTCCAATGCGCCCGAAGAGAACACCGTGTACACCACGCACGAGGAAACACGAGCCAAGTCGCTACCGCATCATCGCATCTATAGCGCGTCGTGCGTGGTCGTGTGTGTCCAGCCGCTGTGCGGGTGTGCTGTTACTTAACAGACCCCCGTGACAGCGGCAGCATCAGCAACCCGGCCAGACGGACGGCGGAGTACACGCACGTACGCACGCACACACACACACCCACACACACGAACGGTGCAATCCAAATGTATTGCTGTGATGGAAACAGCCCTTGATGGCTCTAAATGGCACCCTACAGCTCCATACACACACATCGTCCTACAGGTCCACACTAATCACAGCGTGTGCGCAGGGAGTGTCTGTCCTGTCCTGTTCTGTCCGCGTGACGCAGGAGATTATCTGCGCACAGCCTACGTGAGCTCCGGTCTGTCTGCCCGTTCGAGCAGAATTATTCCCCGTTAACGGCGCTGCTGTCATCGACTCCATTTCGTGGTGCATAAAACGCAGCCATGTAGAGCTACAGTGTTTCCGCGTCTGTTATGTCTGCCCTTGATGGCGCATCGGAGTGACCTTGTAGCCGGGTGCTGCCGGATACAGGGGAGGAAACGTCACGTTTCACAAGCACATGATGTGAATATACTACAGTTATTGCGACTGCCTCGCCCTTTCTGTTCCATTTTAAAATGCGCCCCAACGTGAACTAAGGTGCGACGCCGCACAGATAGGCACCGAGCGATAATAGAAAAGAAGAAACAGAACTCACTTGATAGTCCGTGCGAAGTGCGGAAGAGAAGGATGTCGAGATGGCGAGAGAGCGACAGAGGAAGAGTGACTCTGCTGTTAGTTGGAGGAAGTATGCGGCTACTTGTCTTTATCAAACAGCGCCAATGGCGAGAGGTGTGTCTGACACACGCAAAAATAATGAAGTTTCCTCACTATGCGTCGCCACGGCCTCCACCAATGATGGAGAACTGTGACTGCCTAGCGACCAATAAGGCTTGCCTGGATGCTAGTGAGATTTTCTGCCATTGGCTGGTGTCTTTGTTCGGGTGTGGCTGTGAGAGTGACGCTGAATAGAGGGCGTGGTTTCGGCCAGGGGAATAATAGTGGCTTACGTGCCGCGCATCACACGCGCCTGGAATGGATGCGCAGTCTCTTGCTGAAAGGAAGTCACGTAGACCCACGCGGGGGGATGCTGATGAGAACCGCAACTGACTCACGCAGGAGTGGAAAGAAATATTCACGGGAGACGCTACTAGGCCTCACTACGGTGAATGGCAGGATGCTTACGCCCACCTGCTCACACTAAAAAAAACAACCACACAGAGATGTGCGCCACTACAGCGTCGGCTTTCGCTATTTCAGTCTGCGGACCTGTTGCAGATCAAATGTTTCAATATGGGTTCGTTTATGCCTCAGTGTTGGGTGGCAGGACAACACACATGCGCGCGCGCTCACTCACGAGCGCTCACTCACGCGCGCACCGCACTACCGGGGAGGTTGGCAGGTCCACACCTTGCCGGTTGAGCGGAATGTTTACGTGCTCGGTGAGAGCCCCTCACCGAATGGTCCACCACGAGCTTCCCTCTAAATAAACCTGCACGCGCTACCTGGATCTGCACGAGGGGTTTAGCGGGAGGAGAGGCGCGTTCGGTCACGTCCAGGTTAAGTAAGGTCTATTTAGCAGTGCGCTCACACACGCGCTGTCTTGCGAGGAGACAGAGGGACAGAGGAGCGCGCTTATGTCATCCCACGACTCGGCTCCGTGCCCGCGCCACTCCTTGGCAGGATTACGCAACTCCGAGCTGTGCAGAATGCCAACTAAACACTCCAAACTCGCCCAAATGCCCGTGACCATGAGATAACAAGAATATCATCAGTCTGTAGTTAAAATGGAAACATTGTTGCATGCTCACTATGCTAACTTCATTCATCCACACTGCACACACGCACACACCTGTCCTGCAGTTAGCGGGTTTTAACCCTTAATCCATGCCAAGGCAGCGATATTAACATTCACACATACACACATCAACTCCCTGATGGAGATTTGCAGGAGAGAGTGGTGGGAGCCTACCGTTAGTCAGCAGGTGTTCGAGAAAGATGGAGAGGATTACAGGAGGGGATGCGCGAACGAGTCTGTCTGTGCGTGCGTGCGGACCGGAACCCCTATCTGGGCGTGCTCGTGGTATTTATGCTCCTCGTGATGCAGGACGAAAAAAAAGAAAAAATGTTTCCTGTGGGTGGACCGACATGGACGCGAGCATGCAACCAGGCAGAAGGGCACCGCGACATTCAGCTGTGGCAGTGGCACGTGACGCAGGCGCCGCCGGCTGGGGAATTATCTAGAAAGTTTGGAGCAGAGAGGAAAACATTGGCAGCACGAGGCCAAAGGGAAGCGATAGTAGTACACTGAGGGCTGTAGAAACGGTGTGTGTGTGTGTGTGTGTGTGTGTGTCAGTTAGTCGGGGTGCCTCAGGTTTGGTGACATGATAAACAAGAGATGCGTTTACACCATCACACTGACACACTTTTCACCTATCATCATGTAAGCTTTTCTACATGACGTGACCGGGATGAGTGTGTTATTATTATTATTATGAGGCCTATAATTATTATTACAGTATTATTATTATTATTATTATTATTATTATTATTATTATTATCATTATTATTATTATTATTATTCGTAATAGTAGTAGTAGCAATAGTATTAGTAGTAGTGGCAGTTGTAGTAGTAGTAGTAGTAGTAGTAGCCTAGTGTTATTAGCAGCAATGAGGTCCAACAGGAGTCAGACTACTGATTGACTGATATGTGTGTGTTTGTGTGTGTGTGTGTTATCAGCAGGCAAGACATTGCAGAGTTTAACAGGAGATAGACACACGTGCACGAGCACACATGCAGCAGAAGCACACACATGCGCACGCACACACACACAGAGCAGTCTGCAGTGCGGCTAGCTCTGATGTTGGCTTGATGGAGTACAGACCCAGCCAAGACGTGCTCTTGTGTGCCTGTGTACACGTCTGTGTGTATAATGATGTTGCAGTATTATAGTACATAATGTGTTTTCGAGGCAACTAATATTATGTTGGTAAGTATCAATGTTATGCTAGATTAGGCCTAAAGGCCTAAATTAATATTTTGGTTTTGTTAGTTACAATTTGTGTCAGAGAGAGAGAGAGAGAGAGAGAGAGGAGAGAGAGAGAGAGAGAGGAGAGAGAGAGAGAGAGAGAGAGAGAGAGATAGGAGAAGAGAGAGAGAGAGAGAGGACAAGAGAGAGAGTGTGTGTGTGTGTGTCAGAGAGATGTGATTGTGTGTGTGTGTGTGTGTGTGTGTGTGTGTGTGTGTGTGTGTGTGTGTGTGTGTGTGTGTGTGTGTGTGTGTGTGTGTGTGTGTGTGTGTGTGTGTGTGCTGTACTGTATGTGCCCTTGTAAAATACATGTAGTTGGAAATGCATACTAGGTGGAGCCCACCTCCCTTACGGACATGTCCAACAATCACAGGAAACGATTCTGCTTGTGTGTGTGTGTGTGTGTGTGTGTGTGTGTGTGTGTGTGTGTGTGTGTGTGTGTGTGTGTGTGTGTGTGTGTGTGTGTGTGTGTGTGTGTGTGCGTGCGCACACTAATGTGTGTGTCTTTGCTTGTTCTGACTTAAGGGTTATACCGTCAATGAATGAAGGGATGAATATTTACATAAATACAATACAACACACACACACACAAACTCTCTCTCTCTCTCTCTCTCTCTCTCTCTCTCTCTCTCTCTCTCTCTCTCTCTCTCTCTCTATTGCAGGGGATACCTGGCCACCTTTATTTGCATTCAACCCAATTTACTTCCCTCATAGGAATGACTGGTGAAGTTTGCTTCGCTTTGCCAAGTTCGCCTGTATGTGTCCCCGGCGTAAGACAGTGTGATTGAAGGGGTGATGTGGTTAAAGGGGCTGTAATCCACACAGAGATGCTGAGTCACTATACTGAATAGGACACACACACACACACACACACACACACACACACACACACACACCAAGACAGTGTGATTGAAGGGGAGTGTTTCAAGAGGTTGTAATCCACATGGAGATGCTGAGTCACACTGAAAAGGACACACACACACACACACACACACACACACACACACACACACACACACACACACACACACACACACACACACATACACGCACACGCACACGCACACGCACACATCCACACACATCCACACACAGAGACTGTTGAATCGCACGCGACTGTGCGACTGTGCTACTGCAGTGGTTGCCAATTTTTTTCTACATTTGATATGATGTGATAGTGCTTTCAAGCAACAAATCATCATAATTATTATTTTAGAACTTTTTAAATGTTTTAAAATAATAACTGTTAATATAAAGCATCATGAAACATCATGGGTGTAGTCATAATACGTTGTAAGTCATTACAATGTCCATTATAATTTGATATAAAAATGCACTCATAATACGCTACAGATACGGGCTTCATAGAAAGTGTTACCAAGCAAATTAATTGATATAAGCAAGATATCTATACAAAATTGTGGCGTGTATCGAATCGTAGGTCAAAAATTGTGACAAACCGAATCGTGAGTTGAGTGTATCGTTACATCCCTAAAAGGCTTTTGCACTGCTTGTTGCACTGCTTTACCCCTCTAAAAGGTGGTCTGATGACGATGCTACCTGTAGTATTATACTAATGTATAGCACACACTCATACAATGTCAGTGTTTAGCCATAGTAAGAGGCTAAATGGGTGCTAAGCTGTCTTAGCCATTAGCCCAGTAGAGGCCTACTAGGCTAATAATAGGGCGGAGTAGGCACTGCTAACCATGCGCTTACCTGACACGACTGGTAATTATGGAACTGAGAAAGCACTGTGCTAATTATGTTTTTACCTGACACAACTGCTAATAATGCAACTGAGAAGGGACTGCTAACCACATTTTTACCCAGGCCTGGACTGGTCAGCTGGCATCAGAGGACATTTCTCAGTGGACCAACAGTAAGCCTACTCAGGGGATGATGCTTTTTTGTTTGGTTTTTGTAATTTTTTTAGACACTGGTCCACAATTTTGAGAGGGGCACAAGAAACTATTTTTTGTCTCAGTCCAGCCCAATTTTATACTGTAGACCTATCTTACACATTTGCTAATCATGGAACTGAGTAGACTTTTCGTGTTGCCTTCATTTAGTGTCCAGGGAAAACATTTTTTCCCCACCGGGACAGGCCATTAAAACCAGGACAATCAGGGAAAACAGGGATAGATGGAAAGTTGGCAACACTTGGCGCACTACCCATGCTTTTATGCTTTTATTGAAAAAATATATATATTTGAGATAAAGAACATAAAACTATGGGTACATGGGCGCTGTGGAGATCCCTGATGTAATTCAGCTGTCAGCTATCAAGCCTACCTAATGAACCCTAATGAGGGGGCCGTGGCCTAGTGGTTAGAGAGTTGGTCTTTCAATCCAGGGATTGCAGGTTCAAATCCCCCCTGACCTCTCCCTACATCTCCATCCATGCTGAAGTGCCCTTGAGCAAGGCACCTAACCCCACATTGCTCCAGGGACTGTAACCAATACCCTGAAAAAGAATCACTGTAAGTCGCTTTGAATTAATGAAAGCGTTAGCTAAGTGCAATGTAATGTAATAATGAACCCAGGTTTACATACAGCACAGCTAGGTTCCAGGTAAAGTAAAGGTGCTTATTCAAGTGAATAAACACTCTCTCCCCTGATAAAGATCCAAAAGAATGCGTTCACTAAGGTTCATTTTACCAGATCGGAAATTAGAGGCCTTAGCAAACCGCAGCAGTGTGTGTGAATGTGTGGTAAACCCTGAAACTACACTTAGTGCCTTAAGTGTGTGATTCTACAGGTGTGTGTGTGTGTGTGAGTGTGTGTATGTGTGTAATGTGATTGGATTCAAGGTTTCAGGTGAAATTATACCTCCTGCTCCATTTGGTTTGGAGTGGGTTCAAAACTATTATAATTTATTCCTAGCTCACCATCTGCTCTGTAATGATGACTATTGAACCCAGAAGTCATATAAAGTACTTATGTGATATGCTACTGAAACATCATTTTATACTCGCTCATATGCATACTCTGAGAAGCACTGCAGCCCCTTTTGTTAGCCTATATCTTCCAATTTTCTGTCTCCATGGAACAATGCATTGTTTAGGGATTAGCTTAATTTCACTCCATAATAACCATCACATCACTGATTATTTACCAAAAACCTAGCACTCACTGTGTGTGTGTGTGTCTGTGTGTGTGTGTGTGTGTGTGTGTGTGTGTGTGTGTGTGTGTGTGCGTGCGTGCGTGTGCATGCGTGCGTGCGCATGTGTGTGTGTTAATACTAGTGTTTGATGCTAAGCCAATTAAACTAATCCATGCTGACTAGAGGTGCGTATGTGTGTGTGTGTTTTTAGAGTAGTGTGCTGAGTTGAGGTTGAGGTGTGTGCACGTGCGTTTTTAGAGTACTGTGCTGAGTTGAGGTGTTTGTGTTTACATAAACAATTAATACGAGACGAGAGAGAGCGAGAGAGAGAGAGAGAGAGAGAGAGAGAGAGAGAGAGAGAGAGAGAGAGAGAGAGAGAGAGAGAGAGAGAGAGAGAGAGAGAGAGAGAGCTGAATTGGGAGATGGAGTTGGCACACCCTGTGGAGTCCACTGGAACTGCAGCCCCTAAACTGACTGCAGTATGTGTTGACTACATGCCTGGTCCTGATGAACCTTCCTTTCTTTCTCCTCTGTCTCTGTCTCTCTCATAGTATCCCCCCTCCATGTTCACGTTATTGGCAGTTATTACATTAGGCCGGGGACATGCTTGCAGTAGGGTACAATGTGCATGTGCACTGTTTGTGCACTAACACATTGCCATATGGATTTTATGTCGATTTTGTACATGGTAGTAGAGCACCAGTCACAATGTACGCAGAAGAGAGAGAGAGAGAGAGAGAGAGACTCAAGGCAGAATGATCCACATACTTGAGGCCTACTGCAGTCTTATCTCGGCCACATGAGGCAAGGCAAAGTTTATATACAGTATATTACGTACTATTTATTTATTTTCTTTAACCTTTATTTAACAAGGAAAGTCCCAATAAGATCTGCCAGGGAGTCCTGGCCAAGAAGGCAGCTTAAAAAGAGACCAGACAACCACAGCTACTGTACATAACATCTAAGCAAAATTAAACACAACAAAATTGACCATAAACAGACAACTAAAAAGCATAAAGCAAACAAGGCATACAATCATTAACCCTCTGGTTGTGTTAGAAACATGGTTACGTTCATGGTGTTAACGGTCAAAATTGACCGCCTACACAAAAAAGGTAATAATACATTGATTAAAAATCTGATTTGCATATTTTGTGATTAATACCTTTTAGACATCCCTTTGAAACATTTCCAATGTGATTTAAATGTTATTTATCTTGCACCAATTCGTTTTATTAACCCTCTGGAGTCTAGGGCCTCTCAGAGGCTTTCAGGCTGTTTGGAACACCTTTACTTTTTTCAAGTATTTCAACTAACTGTAAACATCTATACTAATGTGGCACATATGGTTGTATTCTGAAAAGCCTAACAAAAAAGAATATGAGAGTAAAGTGAATGTAATATAACTGTATATAACTTTGGGAGATGTAAATTAATGGTCCGGTCATTTTTGACCGAAACACCACAAATGTAACGAGTTGCTGTATCTTCCACAATTCTTTAGGAATTTCATTATATTTCATTTTGACCATTTGAATAGGTTAGCTGGAGGATATCATGAAGTGTCATTTGTCTATGATGAAAAATAGAGAAGTTTCAAAACAGTCATTTTTGACCGTAACACAACCAGAGGTTAACAGTTGCATCTGTCAGTTAATGATGATTTTAACAGCTCTTAAAATAATTTATGGATGGAAGAACTTGATTTAGGGTGGCTTGAAGTTCATTACACATTTCATACAGAGGCAGAAATACGAATAGCGTGCCTTATTATGAATAACCAGCCCTTCTCACTGTGACGTCAGACAAGTTCTGTTTTTAAAGTGGAGCAGGAAAAACGACTACCTGTTTCCATAGAAAACAGAGGCGTGTAAGTTTATGTCTATGGCAGCAGATGCTGCTTTTTCTGCGTCAAATGCATTGAATCAAAGGTGTGTGATGTCACATGGAAAATGTAGACCTCACCAGGCCCAAGCCTGCCCATGCACTGACATGCCATGGCCAGGAGGGGGCAGAAGGGGTCTTCAAAGCGTGCAGCCACCCCCATCCAGGGCCTGGCAAAAGCTACCAGTAGGCCCCCTTGACATTCTTGGTAATGTCATAGCAATATTGTTTTGATGTAGCTGAGCTTTTTCAGAAAACTGTGATTTTGGTTGCTGGAGATTATCTACATCAAAGGGCCTCCCCATGACACCTGTGAACACTAATATGTCGACTCTGATGTCCGTCTCAATACTACTGTTTGTAATTGTATCAGGTCTACAAGTCTACAGCGCCCACCAGTGGCTGAACAATAAAACTACAGGAACCATCTTGTTAATAGAGCTGTGTTATGATATATATTATGGCTAATAAAAAGTTACATGTTACATACAAAAAGTTAAAGACTATATTATGTAATATAAAAATATGCTACATAAATATTACAACTTGATCATATTAGATTATTATTTTCTGGCTATTTATGGTGGGTATGCACTTGCGCGTTAGGCACTTGAGTGGACACACACGCACGCAGGCACGCAGGCACACACACACACACACACACACACACACACACACGGTTAGGTTTAAAATGTTTAATAAGATAGCAAAACCAGATTATTTTACACACAATCATATTTATATCGTAAGAAAGACCTTGTGACAGAAAAGAAATCATAAAAAGTCCTAATGAGTACACATACAGATAGGACAGTATAAAAATAGTTCTTCATAAAAAAACGACATACAAAAAATAAGACATCCTTGTAATAATCATGATTGAACAGTAAGAAAGACTGCAGAACATAAAATGCTTCTTCATTCTTCAAAAGCAAATACACAAACAAACAACAGGCACCTTGCTCATATCGCACACACACACCACACACACACGTGTGCGCACACGAACGCACGCGCACATACACACACAGACACACACACACACCATACGTACATATTCATTCCTAATATATACACACATGTACACACTGCGTGACCATGAGCTACGGTTACCTTTGTGTGTTTGTGTTCGTCTTAACTAATGGAACCAGACTAAAGGTCCTAATCTCATATGCCATTTTAAGGTTATTGTATTATTTATTATCGTATTGAACATAGGGACTGCCTTTGTTAACTGACATCTTTGTCTGAAGTCTTTCCTGTGTAACATCTCTCTAGGGAGAGAAAGAGGGGAGGGAGGCATGGAAGAAGGCCTTGCGCCTTTTCCCTCCTCTCTCTCGCTCCTTCAACAATAAATATTGCATTCTGATTCCAACTGCTGTACTGAATCGAAGTCTGTGAATATGGATAGGAAGGTATAGTGCAATGGCTTAGCTCCGAAATGTAAAAGAATCGTTCAGTTTGTGATACAAGCATGAAAATTGGTATACATATAGCCAAAGGCCTTCCAAAAAGATCTGGATATGGAGGCATCATGAGTTTTCAACAGGGTACCCATGGCAGCCATTTTTCAAAATGGCCGCCAACAACAGCAGTTTTCTTATGAGTAATGGATATAATATGATATTTTAGACATATTTACCATTCATAGTACTTGGTAAATGTCTTATGAATAATTTAAAAGTCGTCATGAATATTCAATATGGCCGCCATTTTCAAGATGGCCGCCATTTTCAAGATAGCAGCCGTCTCTTGTATGATAGTCTAATATAGGTGATATTGGTGTCAAATCAGTCATTTATTAGGATGCAGAATTCAAATTTGCAACTTTGGAATTGACCAGAGGCTTCCTTTCATCTCACTCCATACTTACTGTACAGTATAGTGTCTGTGTTTCTTTCAAGAGGGCAGCCATATGGCCAAAATCAAAATTATAAGTGCAAGTTATTATCTATTTTGTTATCATGTGATCTAGGCCTAATAAACATAACAATTCCTATAGCAACAACTGAACCATTTGATGATTGAGCATGTAATAGAGTGGATGTTGGCAAATACCCAGGATCCACCCACGTAAGGACGCAAGACCTTCGATTCTACTACTAGGCAAAGAGCTTGTTCAGGTACATCTTGAGTTCATTCTAGCTGGGGAACTCCACCCACTTTGCCGGGAACCGATTAACTATGAACATCTACAACGGTCTTGGGTAGAGACGTGTTCAAGTCAGTGACATGGTTTAAGCTGAGACGTTCTATTGGGACTAAACTTTGGCTCAGCCTTTTCTGCTCTCAATAAGTAGCAAACCAAGGGAGGTGGGTCAACAATGATGTTTGAGAATTATTATTCTCTTGGTCAGACCAAGTCTCGAAGAGATTTGAAAGTCATGACAATCAGTCTGGTTGACAAACTAGCTGTTGTTGAACTGGGATTATGGTAAATATTGTCAACAGCAGCCGTGATAAAGACATGGCCTCATAACTGTGGAAGTATACCACTTGTTCTCTATGGATCTGCTGGCAGACATGGTTCCTCATCTGTGTTGAGCGCTTAAGAACCCTATCACAAAATACGATCAAACCTAGATGTGCCATTTCATCTACAAATTCCCTATTATGTGTGTGGGCAATGGGCATGCAGCATCAGTCCTTTGTATAATGGAAGTGGTGTCTCTGTGCAGTATTGTGTCTGAAAAAACTGCTGTCTGGTGCTCGCTTGTGCTTAACACTGTTGAATTTGAGCAACTGAGCAATCGTGAGTGCTGCAGGAGATGTTGCTTCTGGTCTTTCATGCTGGGCCCATCTAGGACCATGTTCACAAGGGTAAGCAACAGCTTTGGCACAGAGTCCTTTTGACATTTTTTTTTGGGAAAGCCATTAAATTTTTGGCCTCACCAAATACAGTATGTGACGATGGACAATCAGTGCAGTATGTGTATTGTGCATAGCATCTTAATTGCTATCCTGCTCACAGGCTTTGGCAAGAGCAATGCTGATGTCTGCCTCAAGGGCCATCAGGACATCTCTTCCCTTTGTGTAAGCTTGCATATCAGGGAACTCAGCAAAAAGTTTCCTTCTGCCTTGAAGAGTTAACTCTGTTATTAACCTCTATTTCTAGGTGTTTCATGCGTGACTTGTAGAGCTGGAAAAGTTCTGCTAGTTTGAATAGGTGCTGAGCTATCATGTTGTCTGGTCTCTCCTATGGAGCACCAACTCGGCCAACACAACACCAGAGGTTGATGCTGCATGTCCAGGAACATTATCTTCAAGACCTTCTAAATTAGCCTTTCTAGCACGATTTTAGAGACCTACTAGACATTTGGGATGATATTTAGCTTCAATAGCCACCATGTCCCCAACGCTAAGTCGACCAACTAACTTTGTCTTGAAGTAGGGATGCAGCAGCACACACTATTTTGTCCAATTGCAATGTTGCAGCCTCACGGAAGTCTTCATTGCCAGCAGGCTGTCTGCAGAAGAAACAGATGTCTTGTCTAATTTCAGGGGCCTGACTTGGCTGAGACCTTCAGAGTTTGCATACTGATTCATCATCAGGACTTTCACTGCATGCTCACTTTTTTGCTCTTTTCAACATGGTTTCATCAAACTGCATGTATGATGGTATTCACTTTTGTTTGCAACCATGGTTGCTTCAATACCATGACTCTCATCCAGTCCAATCTGAAAGGTGAAGGGAACTAGTCAGGTTCATTAAACTGGATTAACTGCTCTGCAAGTGAAGTGCAAACCACTCCCGTTTTCTGGTCGCTTTGACTGCAAAGGACATCTCAATGCCTCTGCTGTGTGTTCTTGGCATGTAATATAGCTTCCTGATCATTATGGCTGTGCAAGAATTGATGGTCCTTCACCATCAAAATTTCCAAGTCGGAAGTTCTTAGACATTTTCTCATCCAACAAAAAACTTTGTTTTTACTACTTTTACTACTTTTTACTAGGTAAAGAAATTAAAGTATGGGATACAACTAGGTTCTGATAACTACCCCACACTTAGCGTGATCGTTTATCCAGTTCCATTTAATTCCTGTGTACACCATCTGGATAACTACTGTACTGTATATGAAAGTCATTCAAAGCCCTGTTACCCTTGGCTCGGCTCTCCTGTGCTGAAACATCCTACCCATTCAGGTGCAGATATCTACCTACTGTACATATAATGACAACTACATGGTTGTAACATTAGACAGCATTTATGAAACTAAACTACACTATCACTAGACCATTACCACAACCAGCATATTAATAACAGATACTATGCCATTATTAGGCAGAGTGTATTTAGCTGGCACTGAACCCCATGCCAAGTTTCACAGCAGTGGTGTTGCCAGTGAGCCCTGGCAGTGCTTAAACATCCACTCTATGACATGTCCATTCATTGAATGTTTTGGTTGTTGCTAGGAATTGTTACATTTATTAGATCACATGTTAACAAAGTAGGTTTATAACTCATTTTCTTACAATTATATTGATTTTGGCCATATGGTTGCCCTCTTGAAAGAAACAGTGATACTATACTGTACATTAAGTATAGAGTGAGATAAAAGGAAGCCTCTGGTCAATTCCAAAGTTTCAAATTTGAATTCTGCATCATAAAAAATAACTGATACCAATATCACCTACAGTATATTAGACAATCATAAAAGTGACGGCTGCTATCTTGAAAATGGCGGCCATCTTGAAAATGGCGGCCATCTTGAATATTCATGACAACTTTTAAATTATACATAAGACATTTACCAAGCACTATGAATGGTAAATAGGTCTAAAATATCACATTATATCCATTACTCATAAGAAAACTGCTGTTATTGGCGGCCATTTTGAAAAATGGCTGCCATGGGCACCATGTTGAAAACTCATGATGCCTCCATATCCAGATCTTTTTGGAAGACCTTTGGCTATATGTATACCAATTTTCATGCTTGTATCACAAACTGAACGATTGTTTTGGTTAACTGCTCCACTATAGTAAAATCCCAGATGGAGTTTTTCACTGCAAGGTACAAATTTAGATTCCTGAATTTCCTGACTGCGCTGATGGTGAGCTCTAATCGACCTTTGGTTGACAGACTTTTTAATGAAGAATGCAGGTCTTGCTTGACTGATTCCTCTTTTTAATTTTAAGATTGTATAGGGGTGTTTATGCCTTTAGTGGATAGTACAGTGTGGAACCGAGTGAAAGAGAGAGATGGGGGAGGATCGGGAAATGACCTTGGGCCAGAATCACACCCGGGTCACAACAACAATAATATTGTGCCTTAACAGTTTGAGCCATAGCCAAGGCTCCAAAATTAATCTAGTGATTCACTTTTTAGTCTTTGATTTGTTATGTGCTTTGCTTTGCTCCCACTTGTGCCTCCTCTCCACACGAAAACATCAGGCTAGTGCAATGTTGTGTGTACCCCTATTGGACTGTAGCCTGCTATTGCCAGACTATATCTTAAGTGCGATATAGTCTGGGAACCATCTATTCATTTTCTCGTTGTGGAGGTTGTTCTAAGCTACTTACAATATTATGTTAAGCTTGATGGAAACTTGGTTTTGCATCTGGTGTCGACATGGTGGATCTGTAAACAAACTATACGTTTCTCTTTATCTAATACGTCTTGTCCTCCCTTCCTGTTGTGTGGTTGGATTCCCAAACTCAGACGAATTTTTTCAGAGTGGTTTTCCATGCTGTCCTTCAGATCGGAACGAGTGCACAAGGGAATTCACAGGCTAATTGGCATGTACGTACAGTATACATGGCTGTTGATTTATGTTCATGAGAATAAAATAATCGCGTTAGGGTGAAAACAGCTGAACAAATTCACAGAATGGTGATTGATCTTCACTCTATGGTGCTGAGCTGGGGGGCAATCCAAGAAGGTGTATAAGAAGTGGTAAAACGGGCTACGTTCATTTTTAGAAGATGGTAAGCCAGCTGATGGCTATTCTGCAGTTTTGTCTTTTATTTAGTCAAAGGTAGAGTAATTGGGGTCTGTTTATAAAGATTTTCCCAGAATTTATGCTGCCTTTTCACAAATCTCGCAAATCTTTTCCATTAATACATACCAGTATACCACCATTAATTTCTACTAAGTTGGATATTTACTATTTCCATACATAAATAAGTGGATCTTTGGCTGCAGATCTGTACTTGTACTTTGGTCAGACCAGTAAATATTAGTTACAAAATTATCTTAATTAATAAATGAATTAACAGTGCTGCGTCATTGTGCTAACTCTCGCTGCTAAACCTTGGTGTCTTGAGTCGTCAATACCTCTTGAAATTACAGGAAAAGACTAAGCGTGACAAGTTTTGGCAACTCAAGACAACAAGGTTTAGCGGCGAGTTAACACAGTGACACAGCACTGTTAATGAATTAATTAAGATAATTGACACAAGCTACTGAGATGAGGCATGGCATGGTTATTCAATGCCTGGTAATACAGCTGGAGAGAAAGTGGAGTAACTTTTTTCCAAGACTGCTAAGCATTTTTTATTTTTTTATTTTATTATTTAGGTAGTTAAATGACTACCCTACTAAGGGGGCTTACATAATCTCCGGTCGCCATTGTGTGTCCATGCAAAGCTTAATGCGCCCTCAGAATTTTTGATACTTGGAGCGCATTACATGTATTGTCATTGGAGGAGTTATTTGTGGCACTGTGGAGGATGCGTAAATGACGCAACGCACAATGACGCGCATTTGCACGCATGCCTCCCATCGACTACGCAAGCCCCCAGCTGCCATCCAACTAGAGTGTACATCTGTCCATCTTCAGCTCCTCAATGACCCTGCAATGGATGCCCTGCACCATCACTCCACACTTCTACCACTGGACCTGACCACCTGATCACTGGATGCCCTGCTCTCCACATGCCCTGCTCGCCACTGGACCTGATGACCTGAACCCGATGCGGCCCTGAACAAGACAGGATTAGCCATACAAAGAAAGATAAGTCTTAAGTCGTTCTTTCTCAAGGGAACAGTCCAATATCTCTTCAAACGTGTCCATCTCCCACCTCCCCTCGAATTAAATAAGTGAGTTTTATGGTGCATTCTTTTGAAACTTGGATTGTCGGAAACCCAGACGTCCGCCTTGGGAAAGTGCAAAAGAACGGGTACTCAACTCGGGGCTCAGAAACTCAAACTCGGAACACTTTCGAGTATTCAGAGTTTGTTTAACATTAGTGTTTTCAGACATTTGTATTGTCCCCAGCTGTTGCAATAGAACGCATTTACAGCGGTTGTCGGGAGAACAACCTCGGGTCTACCGACAGCCGAGTTTCAAAAGAATGAGCCATTACATTGCTCCTGTTCTTCCAGCCCTCCTCTGACTCCAGTGACGCAACTTGTACCTCCGAGATAACATGTATCTTTGAATCAATTGGGCCCAGCTAGCAGCTAATTATGCACTCATTTGGTTTCATGACACATGCTAACTTGGAGCTAGAAATAATTTGCCTGATTATCATTGACTTTCAAATCTCTTTTTCGAGACTTGGTCTGGCTGTTTGCATAACTATTCACGTTTCCCAAACGGCACGGTTGACCTACCTCCCTCAGTTTGTTTCTGGTCGAGGCTGTGAAAAGGTTGTGCCGAAGCCATTGATTATATATTGGAATATAAACAATCAATGCCCGAAGCTTAAGCTGTTGAAGCTGCTCAAAGTAGATTAGTTCCCAACTAAGTGGGTGGAATTCCCTGATTTCTCCAGAGCTCAGAAACGATATACTGCACATATTGCTCATTGCTCAAAGAAGCAATGTCGAAGGTGTTGCGTCACTAACAGGGTTTGGCCTGGCTAAGAAATAATATCACTAGACCCGGAGAAAGGCTGGAAGAATAGGAGAACGGTATAAACTCAATTATTTAACCTAAGGGGAGGTGGGATATAGCCACATTTCCTGAGAAGGTGGATTGTTCCATTTAACTCGTACAATTCCTACCCACAATATTTAATTAAAAATAATTTGTTAATAATTTCCCGTCTGTTTAACCGTGAGTCCAGCCCTCACACAAACATATCATGGGGGACAGAGGTGGTCAATTAAAAGGTCAGAGATGGAGAGGATGAAAACAGAGCTCAACACCTCAACGCTGCTGCTTATGATAACTTCCAAATGGAACCAATCTCCAGATTGCTAATTAACAATATATATTGCCTAATGTATATTTGAAGGGTTTATTTGCAAAACGGTGTATCTCCATTTTTTCACTTTTGCATTTTATTATTGGAAATGACTATTCAGAGGGTCTATCACCTATGTGTGAATTCTTACCATTCAAATATTTTGAGAACATACTGTTTTAACCTATATAAAATACATTTTGCAATGCAATTCAATGGAATGCCCAATACAAAAATGTCAATTTCCCAACATTCTACAAAATGGAGATACACCATTTTGCAAATAAACCCTTCATTTGTCTATGTGACACAATAGTTTAAACATTTTTGTTCATGGATTAATGGCAAGTCGTTTAGACACGGAAAGGGGCACTAATAAAGTATTGGGTCCAATCTTGTGTATAACATTTTAAGGTCACCACTATATTATTTGTTAAGCATTATTTTGTATCCCAGTTTTTGTTGAAATAACTCTCCTACGTTGTAAGAGCAGAAGCAAAAGAAGGTGTGTGTGTGTGTGTGTGTGTGTGTGTGTGTGTGTGTGTGTGTGTGTGTGTGTGTGTGTGTGCGCGTGTGCGAGTGTGTGGTCATCTGAAGCGGACCTCGCAGCAGAAGCAGTTGATGGTGTCACACTGGGGCCTTTGGCACGTACAGGTCAGATCCACACCTCCACACGGCCACTAGACACACACACACACACACACACACACACACACACACACACACACACACACACACACACACACACACACACACACACACACACACACACACACACACACACACACACACACACACACGAGTGAAAGGAAAAGAAAGGGGTTGTTAAAATAAAGAAAGTGCACATTACTAAAGTGCATGTGTTCTAATCTCTCCATGATGCGACAAGAACTGTGAAGTTGCATGTAACATGTAAAAAATGCATCAGGTAGTTTATTTCTGTGAAAGTTGCGGTTAAAATGGCAACATGGTGTTGAATGTGCGCTACTGGCGTTGAAGATGCAAATTGCAACACCGCAAAATCCTGTGTCCAGGGTCTGTTTATTGGCCCTGAAGGAAATAGATGTGCCGAACAGCATACACAGTACTATACAGTATAAAACACTTAACACACATCCACATGTACACATCCATATATACACTATACATGTGTGAGCACTTTCTCACGTGAACCCAGGACAATTGGAACCTTCTTGGCACGTAAGGTAGTTGTGTTTGTGTGTGTGTGTGTGTGTGGGTGAGTGTGTGATGGTAAGTTACTCACAGACAGTGCAGGACAGGTGGGAGCAGGGCAACTGGGGCAGTCGGGGCAGCTGGGGGCGGAGCAGGTGGGGCAAGTGGGGCAGCTGTTACTAGGGCAACAGGCATCCAAACACGACCTCACGGAGGGAACACTCACGTCACAGGCCTCAGCACACGTCAAGCAGTAGTCACACACTGACACACTGTCACAACACGCACAGCATTCCGCACCACACTCCACCTAAAACACACAGAGACACACACATACTACATTATATATACTATATATTAAGCATTATTCACGAGGCAGTAGTCACGCCGGCACACTGTCACAACACGCACAGCACTCTGCTCCACACTCCACCTAACACACAAACACACACAGACACAGACACACACACACACACACACACACACACACACACACACACACACACACACACACACACACACAAATACTATATTAGACATATTGTGCATTCTTCTCAAGGCTGTAGTCACGCTGGCACACTGTCACAAACACAACACACACAGCACACACACACACACACACACACACACACACACACACACACACACACACACACACACAACACACACAGCACACACACACAGAGATACTACAAACATATATTAGACACAAGGCAGTAGTCACACACCGACACACTATATACACACACGTTATACACAAGGCCGACACACTGTCACAGCACGCACAACACACACAAACACAAACACACACACAAATATTATAATAGACATATTAAGCATTATACACAAGGCCGACACAGTGTCACAACACACACAGCACTCTGCACCACACTCCACCGAAAACACACACACACACACACATTTTAGAGGCATTAAGCACTATGGATGCACCAGGCAGTAGTCACACACCAATACACCGTCACAACAAACACAGCACTCTGCATCACACTCCACCATGTGTATCTTTAAGTAGTGTTATCCCCATAATGCCCCCCCGTGTAAGGTGTGTGTACGTGTGTGCACTACCTAATCTCATGAGAAAGCGTATGATACAACACAAAGGTTGGGTACCACTTTCACGTCGAAGGTTACGCTCTTTCAAATGTTCACGTTGTACTTTACGCCAAAGCGAAGGTGTGGACATGCCTTTTCAGACAAAACACACGTGCAAACACATGCCTTTACTGACTATTAGGTTTAGGAATTGTTTTGGTTGGGGCATCGTTTGGATACAGTTTTTTATTGTATATGGACAGGATAGGTTTAGGAATTGTTTTTGTCAAGGCACATTTTCGCATGCACAGTCCTCCTTTCGCACAGCGTAAATATCCATGTGAAAAAATGCAAACACGCGTTGTATTTTACGCAATTGCATGAGACTAGGCTGGTGTGTGTGTGCGCGCGCGCTCTTGCGTGTGTACCTTTAAGCAGTGTCTTCCCCACAATGCCACCCCCAGTAACAGCATGTAAGCGCACACTGCCATCAGCACCACCGCAGGCAGTGGCACAGACAGAGCCCACAACGGCACCTAAACACACACACACACACACACACACACACACACACACACACACACACACACACACACACACACACACAAAAGAGGAAAGGGGGTATTCAATGTCGATGTCCATCCTCCTCCATGACTGAGGTACCCTGAGCATGGTACTCCCTTCAGGTGCCATTTGAGACTTCCCCCTTGCACAGGTGAGGCATAAAGGCAACTTTGTTGTGTGCAGTGAACAATGTGTGCTGTGGAAGTTTGTTCGTTTCCAAGGTGGCCTTCCAAGTGATTACTATGACCTGTTGCTTCACCTGTCTGATCACACTTAGACATAATTACAAATACCGTAGGTCTATTGATATATTTTACACTTATACATGTCTATGGCTCAAATAACATAATCCTTCAAGACATACAGCACTATATCTGCCTTAGCGGATAGGCCTAACCTGTGTGGTTAAGTGCCAAAGGGCACCACCACATTGCGTTTCAATAGTGGAATGCTGTTATAGTCATATTAAGCCCGATTCGCAGGGGATAAATATTACATATGGATCTCTGGTAATTCAAACTACCACAGTAGGCTACTACACAAGTATGACAGTGCACAGAGCTTTTAGTAATACGCTATAACTTGGTCATTGCCATTCTGGTAAAAGCTTATTTATAACAGGGGCTGTTTCTATTGGGTGAATACAGTCCTGCATATGACTCACCATCCTTCAAGACGTTTCTCCCGGCCACCTGACGGGCAGTCACAGCTCAGCTGGCGCCACCCGATGGAGACGACCCAGTCCACAGTCCCATTGTCTCTTGCTTGTCCAACACACACCGGACCTGGTACAACGTTAGTTTGGGAGTTATAACTATATTTGTATCTATTTGCGTGAAACATTCCGTTTATAACTCATAAACATTTTAAATTAAATGCTGTAGCAGTATCTCAACCTCTTGTTTACCCCTGCAATTCAACGCAGCGACAAAGGGTCGACGCTGTATTTACTTAGATATACATTTTTTTTTACGATAAACTTTGGATAAATGTTGGCAAATTGTATGGTATAAAAGTTATATTAAAATATACGTGATTAATTTATACGTGAATTATGTGAACATCTCCGAGTTTAAGTTCAAGAATGCATCATCATACCTCACTGCTTTATTACAGTGCCATGCAACTAGTCAGGCTAATGAAATGGGTTCTTCGATACCAAAAATAGGGTGGAAGCAACGCAATACAGGGCAAGAAAATGCAATTACAAACTGTACAGATGTTAGAAGTACCGACATGTTCAGGCGGTTCTGAAGTTACGTTGCTTGCACCATGCTACCATAACTGTGCCTAGCCACTGCTATCTTTGCATGCAGTTAGCTCTTCCGTACATTAGCGTGTATTTACCTGTCTGTGAGGCGTTGCGAGGGTCAAAGCCAGACGTCAAATATCCAGACGTGAGATATATTAACTTTGTTTCCCCCCCGTTCTTCAGAAAGTCATGCCTGTACAATGCTAAGAACAGTTAACTGGTGTTCCGCCAAAACAATAACAGACCAACTCCTCAAAGCGTGAGTACCATTGTCATAGCAACACAAGCTACGGCTAGACCTCGGGGACAAACCTAACAGCAACCCCAATGCGATTTCTGATGAAATTCAAAACCACCAATGTGGTCACATGAAAGGGAAGGGATTTGTGCGGGACCAAATTGGAACAGCAAACAATTTTATAGCAAACAGTCATGGGTACGCGGTTAGGGCGTCAGACTTGTAGCCCAAAGGTTGCTGGTTCGATTCCAGACCCGCCAGTTTGGTGGGGGGAGTAGCCTAATTAACCAGAGCTCTCCCCCCATCTTCCTCAATGACTGAGGTAGGCTACCCTGAGCATGCTACTGTACTGCTGCACTGGTGCCATTGGGGGCTGCCCCCTTGCACGGGTGAGGCATAAATGTAATTTTGCAGAGTAGCCTACAGTGTTCACTTGTGTGCTGTGGAGTGCTGTGTCACAATGACAATGGGAGTTGGAGTTTCCCAGTTGTGCTTTCTTTCGCTTTCAAATAGGTAACCAAAGGGCTAGGTTTGGCTTGGGAAGTGGTGGGGATATTAATATGGCAAATTGTCCAGGAACGCTATTTTTGCATTACGTTTGTGGAAAAAGTGGTGGGAACAAACTACTACTAGGTTAATCTCAAAAGTATGTCCACAGTCCCTAGCCTGGGAACTCCCATACTGCCTTTAGTTCTACACAATCGTTTCGATCTGAAAGACACTGACTTGTGATTAGGTCTGGTGTTGACCAGGCAACCCAGTCCCCACCATGCACATAAAACTAGGCCAGTAGGTAAAGCAAGCGCTTTCAAGTGACCTGCATGGAAACAACCCTTACACAACTCTAAAGAAATGATGACTTTAACTCCACTCATTGCATTGTCAGTCTGCCTCATTTCTACCTCATACCCCGCCCCCTCCCAACAAACACACACACACACACACACAACCCTAGGATCACACACAGTGCTGCACACTGAATGAGGTCACATGCGTGTGTGTGATCCCAGCATTACCTACTTCAGTTATTATCCATCACAAAACACTAAATGACAAACGGGTTTTCTGTATCTATATTTGATTCAAGAAGAATAGAAAAACAGGCTTGCTTTATTTTATCTTTGATTCAAGTTTTTAGATGTACTCATAGAACACATTTGGACATACGTACATAAAATATGTGATCATACAGTCAATAAGATACAAGATATAGCAAGTAAAGGACACATACTTGTATTAAATTTGATTTTAAGGCAACTTTGTGACAATTTGGAACTGTCTAAATGTTATTTGTTTTGATTTTTCCTTATCAAATTATGAAACTGTTGTTATGATATTATGAGAAACAATACAAAACATCATTTTTGAACATAGTAGTTATAAAGTACTGGAATATCCATAATTGCATAATTGCATAACTTGAACATACTGTAAGACGTGATGTTATAATAACAACAATGACAATAATAATGATAATGATTTAACAACAACCATAACAGTCACAATAATATAATAGCATCAAAATCAGTGCGATTACTTTTTTAAAGTGCTTGTATTGACCCAGCCGGCGCAAGATGTAGGGGAAGGTGGGAAGGACCCCCCATCCCCCCCTTTATTTTTGACATCTCCACAACATTCTGCTCCCAGCACCCCCTGAGATGGTAACACAGACACCTACAGTCGCTCACCCACAGACACAGCACACCACAGATACAGTATGATCACAACCACCTACAGACAACATATGCAGGACGTCACTACTACACTGAGTTCAGTGCTGTAATGCTGACAAACAAGTTCTCATCTAAGCTTGAATAGTGAGATACAGACACACAGACACTCATCCAGACCACAGACGTGTAGCCTAGAGTGACTCACAGTTGTGGTGACAGACAGTTACAGACGGTGACCACAGACATCCACAACAGCAGACCGTATTAGAGTGACCATAGCATGTTTATAGTCAGGGCCGCTGACAATTTTGGCTAGGTTTGGCCCAAAGTCATCTGAAAGGACAATGCGTAAGGACCCAATTCTGGGTCCACATTCTCCCTGGGCCCAGGACAAGTGAGCTGTTTGTCTCTCCCTCACCCCATTGGGTTGCCCTGTTTACATAGTGTATGCGTTGGCTACGCTAAGCTTCAATGCTGTGTTGAGTTCCACAAAGCTTCATTGCTGTAGTGCACATACAAGGGTGTCTAACTAACCTTTAATGGAGAACATTTGGGCCCTCACCCCAACCTTATCACCCCCCACTCCCCAACCCCTTACATTCCATGATCTCTCATCCTTCATTTTTCCGTAGCTTCTAAAATATGGAAGTAACACAATACACACAACGTCCTCATGATTTTTTAAAAACTGTCCGTAGGACAATAGGACAGTTAAGATTGAAAAAGCCCTTAAGATAAGAAGACCCCTTCAAGTTAGAAGTTTAACAATATAAAAAAATAAAAAACACACAACATAAACTTAAAGTTTGACAACATCCATTCAGATTTGACACCCGGTTTAGCAAACACCACCCCTTTACTGTTAATTTAAGTTCACGGTCAGAGAAGGGAGGAATGCAGGGTGATGATGGTGAGAAGGAGGAGGAGGATAAGAGGAGAGGAGGGGAGAGGAAAGGAATGGAGAAGAGAGATCAGAGGACAGAGGGATGCAGGCTGATGAAGATGAGGAGAGGGAGGAGGAGGAGAGGGAGGGTAGTGATGGTAGAGTGCCCCCCGCTGTTGGCTCCAGGTGTGGTGGTGGTGGTGGTCGTAGTAGCAGCTGTGGCGCTCGGGAACGTGAAAGTCCCAAGGAAGGAACTGAACTCTGACGTCCGCGTGAAGACCTGCACAGTGGAGCGATGTGATTCGCCGAGGTTCCTGGAGGTGGAGTTGGAGGAGGTGGAATTGGAACTGGAGGAAGTGGAGTTGGAGGAGGTGTCGCTGTTGCTGACGGCAACCACGGAGTATTGGAACCACACGTCACCCTGTTTGCACTGCAGAGGGCTTCCCGTATGCTCCTACGGAACACGAAGAGAAAGACGATATAGGTACATTGAGATGACTGAATATTCACACAAATCCATGTAGAGGACTTCCGAGCAAGACTATAATCTAGGGACAATGAAGCTATTATCAGGTTGCAGACTTCCACTTTAAATGTTGCTCTCATGAAATGCTAATCACTGTGTGCACTAGAAAGGGCCTCTGATATGATCCTTGTATGATCTGGTATGATATTATGTGTAGTTGAGTAAGCTGATGGCTCTGTTAACTACATTAGCATGCTATGTATTACAGTAATGCAAATGGATAGTTAGTTATCTACAGTAAGTTGTGTAACTTCCTACCGCATCAAACTGCTGTGTGTTGGTACAGATAGCTCCAGAGGAGGTAGAGGCATTGCCACAGTCCACCACTGTCTTGGTCACTTCTCGAAGCGGCTGCTCACCTACAGGATGGAGAGATGGAGAGAGCGATGATAGATGTCATGTCACATGATAAAGGTTCACAAGTTGCCACCCAATTGCCAGCTGTTGGCCAAACTAGACTCAACATCCACTGCACAGCTAGCCAGGTTCCAGAAAACAGTGGATAATAACACTTCATATGCATGTTTTAAAGCAGCGGTTCTTAACCTTTTTTCTTAAACCACCCCCTTACCTGTGGCCAAGACAAGCCGCACACCCCCAACCCTAACTTCTACACATATTTATGCGCTAAAGCGTGATTTAAGTGATTGATTTCGTTTAATTTCTTAGTTGAGACATTAATCAATACCCAAATGACTTTCCATGGGGACCAAAACATGTTTAAATATGGTTTAGATTTGTCCTAATTATATAAGTTTCCAGGCAGAGTTTTGGTCACAACCTCAACACAAACAAAATTCCATGCACTCCCTGAAATCTCTGGCGCACTCCCAGGGGGTGCCCGCACCCCAGGTTAAGAACCACTGTTTTAAAGCATGTCACACATAAACATCCCAGTGACCCTCTGATGAAGGCGGAAGTTATACCGTCAAAACATGTCAGGTAAAAGGTAAAACTTTTACATGTACTATGAAGTAAAAGAAAAACGCATTCTGTGCTTTCTGGAACCTGGCTAGCTGTGATACTTGGTTATGAATGCATTGAATCAAAGGTGTCTGATGTCACATGAACAAGTTCGACAGGTGGATAAAGATGTTTCCGTCTATGCACTGCCCCTTGTGGACACAGGAGGGAATTACAATTGAAACTAGAAATGCATTCTCACAGAAAATGCTGGAAGCGGGCTTGCCTTTTGGGGCAGAGATGAAACAAAGTACTATTGAGAAAACAAAGCTAAAAGAAATCTTGGAAAAACTCCATCCACCCAGTCAGAAGTTATGGGCCAAACAATTCAGCCATCTTGGATTCAGCCATCTTGAAAGTGTTGTAGCTCTGCGTTTTGGGGATATACTAAATGACATAGATGGTATTTTAAGTTGGCTAAGGAACACTGCATATGATATAATTTTGAAAATCAACATGGCTTCGAGCGGGATTAGAACTCACAACCTCCATATCTGTAATCCAACCCCCTTTGCCATTGATATTAAATGACATACAATACATGATATTTGAAGTTGGCTAAGGAATACTGCATATGATATCATTTTGAAAATCAACATGGCTTCGACTGGGGTTCGAACCCCCAACCTCAATATCTGTAATTCAGCACATTTGCCATCCATACTAATTGACATACATGGCATTTTAAGCTGGCCAAGGAACACTGCATATGATATCATTTTGAAAATCAACATGGCTTCGACTGGGGTTCGAACCCCCAACCTCCATATCTGTAATTCAGCACATTTGCCATTCATACTAAATGACATACATGGCATTTTAAGCCGGCCAAGGAACGCTGCATATGATATAATTTTGAAAATCAACATGGCTTTGACTGGGGTTCGAACCCCTCAACCTCCATATCTGTAATTCAGCACATTTGCCATCGATACTTAATGACATACATGGTATTTTAACTTGGCTAAGGAACACTGCATATGATATAATTTTGAAAATCAGCATCGCTTCAAGTGGGATTCGAACTCTCAACCTCCATATCTCTAATCCAGCACATTTGCCATTGATAATAAATGACATACATGGCATTTTAAGTTGGCCAAGGAACAGTGCATATGATATAATTTTGAAAATCAACACAGCTTCAGGTGGGCTTTGAACCCTCAACCTCCATATCTCTAACCCAGCAGCATGCAGTACCACTAAGCCAAGCAGCTAGCTGTCATGCACAGTCCAGCAAGACTATATTACATTGCAATGCAGAGCTGAACAATAGGCTTCTAGAATGCTTCCTCGCACCTGCTCGTTAAGAATAGAATCTTGAGACAGTGACAGTTGAAATGGAACACTTCACTGGCTGCACCTGTTGTGATTGACTGAAAGACAGTTAGTATTGAGCCTTTAACAGGGGAGAAAATGAGAATGAGTTTTTTGTCTTTACAACATCGTTGTAAAAAAACTAAAAGGAGTTGGCACGTGTCCTTTTCACAGATCGGAGTCATGCTTGTGATCTCTCTAACAGTCTTTGAATGAATTTTATAGGTGAAAGGGTTCAGGCACAAATGGACCTCCGTGTGGGACATGCGCTGATCTCTTGAAAAATGCACTTTTCGAAAGAATGGGATTCTCCATAGAGCCAGGCCTGTTTTTTTTTACAAACCTGCCATTTAAAAAGTATTGGGAGTTGGGAGATGAAACTTTGACAATTTGGAGACATCCCATAGAGCTCGCTAACAACGCGTCAACTAAACTTCTAGGTGAAAGTGTTGATGTTTTATGACCGAAAAAGCCTCCTACACTCTAATCTCTAGAGTGGCGGAACTTTGGTTCATGGAGGTTCCACCACTATTTTCAATGGGGACCCAGGCTTTCACTAAATCGCCAAAAACGGGAAAACGACAAGAGACACGGAAAAGCCTATTAGTATACGCGATCTCCAAGCCGAGCCGGTCGTTTTAGTGTTTGAACGGTGTCTCTATCTCGAAAGGCCTAGGAGGAGATCCATTTTCTATTTTTACTGCTGCCCTGCACAAGACCAACTAGAAATGCATTCTCACAGAAAATGCTGGAAGCGGGCTTGCCTTTTGGGGCAGAGATGAAACAAAGTACTATTGAGAAAACAAAGCTAAAAGAAATCTTGGAAAAACTCCATCCACCCAGTCAGAAGTTATGGGCCAAACAATTCAGCCATCTTGGATTCAGCCATCTTGAAAGTTTTGGGGATATACTAAATGACATACATGGTATTTTAAGTTGGCTAAGGAACACTGCATATGATATCATTTTGAAAATCAACATGGCTTCGAGCGGGATTAGAACTCACAACCTCCATATCTGTAATCCAACCCCTTTGCCATTGATATTAAATGGCATACAATACATGATATTTGAAGTTGGCTAAGGAACACTGCATATGATATCATTTTGAAAATCAACATGGCTTCGACTGGGGTTCGAACCTCCAACCCCCATATCCCTAATTCAGCACATTTGCCATTCATACTAAATGACATACATGGCATTTTAAGTTGGCCAAGGAACACTGCATATGATATAATTTTGAAAATCAACATGGCTTTGACTGGGATTCGAACCCCCAACCTCCATATCTGTAATCCAGCACATTTGCCATGCATACTAAATGACATACATGGCATTTTAAGTTGGCCAAGGAACACTGCATATGATATAATTTTGAAAATCAACATGGCTTTGACTGGGTTTCGAACCCCCAACCTCAATATCTGTAATTCAGCACATTTGCCATGCATACTAAATGACATACATGGCATTTTAAGTTGGCCAAGGAACACTGCATATGATATAATTTTGAAAATCAACATAGCTTTGACTGGGTTTCGAACCCCCAACCTCAATATCTGTAATTCAGCACATTTGCCATCCATACTAAATGATATACATGGCATTTTAAGTCGGCCAAGGAACGCTGCATATGATATAATTTAGAAAATCAACATGGCTTCGGGTGGGATTTGAACCCTCAACCTCCATATCTCTAATGCAGCGGCATGCATTACCACTAAGCCAAGCAGCTAGCTGTCATACACAGTCCAGCAAGACTATATTAGATTGCATTGAAGAGCTGAACAATAGCCTTCTAGAATGGCTGCTCGCACCTGCTCGTTAAGAATAGAATCTTGAGACAGTGGCAGTTAAGATGGAATCCTTCATTGGGAGCACCTGTTCTGATACTAACTGACAGTTAGTATTGAGCCTTTAACAGGGGAAAAAATGAGAATGAGTTTTTTGTCTTTACAACATCGTTGTAAAAAAACTAAAAGGAGTTGGCACGTGTCCTTTTCACAGATCGGAGTCATGCTTGTGATCTCTCTAACAGTCTTTGAATGAAGTTTATAGGTGAAAGGGTTCAGGCACAAATGGACCTCCGTGTGGGACATGCGCTGATCTCTTGAAAAATGCACTTTTCGAAAGAATGGGATTCTCCATAGAGCCAGGCCTGTTTTTTTTACAAACCTGCCATTTAAAAAGTATTGGGAGTTGGGAGATGAAACTTTGACAATTTGGAGACATCCCATAGAGCTCGCTAACAACGCGTCAACTAAACTTCTAGGTGAAAGTGTTGATGTTTTATGACCGAAAAAGCCTCCTACACTCTAATCTCTAGAGTGGCGGAACTTTGGTTCATGGAGGTTCCACCACTATTTTCAATGGGGACCCAGGCTTTCACAAAATCGCCAAAAACGGGAAAACGACAAGAGACACGGAAAAGCCTATTAGTATACGCGATCTCCAAGCCGAGCCGGTCGTTTTAGTGTTTGAACGGTGTCTCTATCTCGAAAGGCCTAGGAGGAGATCCATTTTCTATTTTTACTGCTGCCCTGCACAAGACCAAGCTATAATAAATAAGAAACAGGACTTAGAGATTACTATAAACGGGCCTTGCTCTGCAAGGGCCATGCTCTGCATGGTCCTTGCTCCGCAAGCCCGCTTAAAAACGGGCCTTGCTCTGCAAGGGCCATGCTCTGCATGGTCCTTGCTCCGCAAGCCCGCTTAATAATGTGTTGCAGACAAAGAGGGCGTTTCAGACGGACAGACAGATGCAGGGACATACCCTCTTATAGAGATGCTAGGACGCATCTAAAAAGACTGATTAGGAGACACTCACCAGAGGCCTGAGGGTTGCCCCAGCCAGTGATATAGCAGGTGGTTCCCGCGGCAACAGAGCCTCCGTCTCGCTCCACACAGATCGGATGGATGAAGTTGGTTAGGGTGGGCGCAGAACTAAGCGTCAGCATGGCCACATTGTCGCCTGATAGGGTGCTCGAGCTGATGCTGGACACGCTCACTGACACCTCATTGGCGTTGGTGCCGTTTTGTCTGTGGCGGCCCAGGAACACCGTCCAATCAGAAGGCGTGGAAGAGCTGTGAAAGAGTTACATGATGATTATACTCTCACGTCATGGGAGCAGCTATACACAGAAACCATGAGAGGAGTTATACTACACACACACACACACACACACACACACACACACACACACACACA
Source organism: Engraulis encrasicolus (assembly GCF_034702125.1). Classification (NCBI taxonomy): domain Eukaryota; kingdom Metazoa; phylum Chordata; class Actinopteri; order Clupeiformes; family Engraulidae; genus Engraulis; species Engraulis encrasicolus. The sequence goes on along the minus strand of NW_026946148.1, from coordinate 163,331 downwards.
CACACTCACTCACTCACTCACTCACTCACTCACTCACACACACCATACCGGGAGATGCAGTTTGCGGAGGTGAGGACGAGTGTTTCAGAGACCAGCGTCCCTCCACACACGAACGTTCCGTTCAGGTGTAGACTGGCCATCCATGGCCACGCCCCCTCCGTTACGTCAGATCCACCAATCAGACGAGTGTTCAGAGCGGCCCGACCACACAGCACAG